>NC_088228.1:43663813-43828813 GCF_036934945.1 Oncorhynchus masou masou | reverse complement strand
TCACTGAGCTCGAGCTGTTTTGCAAGGAGGAATGGGAAAAAATGTCAGTCTCTCGATGTGCAAAACTGATAGAGACATACCCCAAGCGACTTACAGCTGTAATCGCAGCAAAAGGTGGCGCTACAAAGTATTAACTTAAGGGGGCTGAATAATTTTGCACACCCAATTTTTCAGTTTTTGATTTGTTAAAAAAGTTTGAAATATCCAATAAATGTCGTTCCACTTCATGATTGTGTCCCACTTGTTGTTGATTCTTCACAAAAAAAATACAGTTTTATATCTTTATGTTTGAAGCCTGAAATGTGGCAAAAGGTCGCAAAGTTCAAGGGGGTCGAATACTTTCGCAAGGCACTGTACAGGCTGAGTGTCCACCGATTGGCAATAGAAACCGGCAGACATAAAAAGACATGGCTACCCAAAGAGGAGCGTGTATGTGGTCACTGCATAACAGGGGAGGTCGAGACAGAGATGCACTTTCTCCTTTACTGTGATAAATATTCCTCACAAAGAGATTCATTATTCACAGAAATGACTACACATATTCCACATTTTTACAAATTGAACCCAGAGGAAAAACTAAGAATACTCATGGGCGAAGGAGCAATGGCTCCTCTTGCAGCCACATATGTATTTTCCTGCCATAGCCTGAGGGACACTGAATAATAACATCTGCATAGTAAGCAGTAACTTACTTATTATTGCTATTATTGTTATTACTATTACTATTGCTGTTTATCATTCCAAATGTGGGTGGTAATGGTAGTGATAACAGTTTAGTGATGGTAGTAGTAGTCGTAGTAGTCGTAGTAATGATGATTGTAGTTGTAGTACTGATATAAAGGAGAAGATGACCGTTATTTATTTATAAGTTAGTTATAGTGTCATTTTTCATAATTTGATTTTATATTTATTACATTTCTACTATTGACTGTTACCATTTTATTGTTATTATTTTTGTTTTTAATTTTGTATTATTATTTACTACCATTTTATATTTTATATTTGCTATCATTTATAATTTTGTTACAATGTATATTGTATACATTGTTGCTTTGGCAATATTGACACAATGTTTTTCATGCCAATAAAGCAGCTTGAATTTGAATTTGAGAGAGACAAGGAGAGAGAGAGACAAGGAGACAAGGAGAGACAAGGAGAGAGAGACAAGGAGACAAGGAGAGACAAGGAGAGAGAGAGACAAGGAGAGAGACAAGGAGAGACAATGAGAGAGAGAGAGAGACAAGGAGAGAGAGAGACAAGGAGAGAGAGAGACAAGGAGAGAGAGAGAGACAAGGAGAGAGAGAGACAAAGAGAGAGACAAGGAGAGAGAGAGACAAGGAGAGAGAGAGAGACAAGGAGAGAGAGATATACACAAGGAGAGAGAGAGAGACACAAGGAGAGAGAGAGACACAAGGAGAGAGAGAGAGACAAGGAGAGAGAGAGAGAGACAAGGAGAGAGAGAGAGACAGAGAGAGAGAGAGAGACAAGGAGAGAGAGAGAGACAAGGAGAGAGAGAGAGAGAGAGAGAGAGAGAGACAAGGAGAGAGAGAGAAAGAGAGAGAGAGACAAGGAGAGAGAGACACAAGGAGAGAGAGAGA
Source organism: Oncorhynchus masou masou (assembly GCF_036934945.1). Classification (NCBI taxonomy): domain Eukaryota; kingdom Metazoa; phylum Chordata; class Actinopteri; order Salmoniformes; family Salmonidae; genus Oncorhynchus; species Oncorhynchus masou. Next base: position 43,827,215 of record NC_088228.1, on the reverse strand, counting down.
CACAAGGAGAGAGAGAGACAAGGAGAGACAGAGAGAGAGAGACATAGAGAGAGAGAGAGACAGAGAGAGAGAGAGAGCGAAAGAGAGAGAGAGAGAGAGAGAGACAAGAAGACAAGGAGAGATGGTTGGCAGTGTTGTTATAACCTCCCTGTGCCCAGCTCACCCCTTGCTGAGCCGTCAGCTCAACCTTGTATTTATACTGCCCACTTAGACTGGCACGGGGAAATCTGCGTACAGACACAGGCAGAGTCAGAGAGAGAGAGAGAGAGAGAGCAGGGACAGGGGATATTATAATAACACACAGAGAGCCTGCAGTAATCTGTGTCATTGTGTTGGAAAGATCCATGCTGCCCTCTTTCCTTTCCTCTTTTTCCTTCCCTCGAGGCTTAGAGTTCACCGGACTGTTACAAACCGAGGAACACACACACACTCATGTATACAACATCTCAAACATAAAAAGTTCTGTCACACAAGGAAATGGTGAAGCAAAGATCCACACACCTATTCACCACACACAAATGCAGTGTAAACACAAACTCACAATAATAATAGGAAAAAACACACAGACAAATAGTCTGCAGCTTTAAGAGGTTCGCCTCCAGACTGCTCAACTACACAACCAGAGTAAACTGGTTTGAGGAGTGCTCTCAGCCAAGCCCTAAACCCTGGCAAAGCTCCACCACAAACACGCCACCAAAATGTCTGCCTTAAGTAAACACACAACCAAAACTTCTCCTGCGTTTCTCTTCTAACTGGGTCGACTTCCAAACATGAGAGAGAAACCGTGCTGGATGGGATGCAGACAGATCAGAAAGGAATGCATCTAACACTCCCTCTTTATAACAGACCAAAACAACAACACAGAGAAGAGTAGACTTTTACACATCGCTGTTGCTGAGGCAAACCTCGTGTTTGACCAAGTCTAACATCTGAAAATATGTTGTGTGGTGTGTGTGTGTGTGTGTGTGTGTGTGTGTGTGTGTGTCTTCAGGGCACCTCCCTCTATGGTCAACCTACTGTTGTTCATCAGATAACTTTATAGCAATGCTTACACAAGAGAACAGAAACATGGCCTACACATGACTAGCAGCCTAGCTACTTATAAAACCAATCCACAGAGATAAACAACACACTCACAAGGTCACACATACAGTCACATTCATATACACACATCAGGTACTATCAGATATGTATAATCTGATGAACATTCAACGGGGATTGAAACGATGTCACTTGTGGATTAGGATATACAACAAGGCAGACATTCTACTCTTCCAAATGAACTGAGGATCATTTAAGACATCTACTAAAAGTAGCCATGATTTATTCACATCTACAATAAAATGTGTGTGTGTATCATCCGAGGGGCTACTACTAGGAGTTCACCAGAATGTTGTTTTAGTAACTTAGCCTATCTATAAGGACGTTACCACCACAGAGAGGCAGAGGGCTGACACAGTGGGCTGGAAACCGAGGGGCTACTACTAGGAGTTCACCAGAATGTTGTTTTAGTAACTTAGCCATTCTTTGGCCTATCTATAAGGACGTTACCACCACAGAGATGCAGAGGGCTGACACAGTGGGTTTACACAGTGGGCTGACACAGTGGGTTTACACAGTGGGTTTACACAGTGGGCTGACACAGTGGGCTGACACAGTGGGCTGACACAGTGGGCTTACACAGTGGGTTTACACAGTGGGCTGACACAGTGGGCTGACACAGTGGGTTGACACAGTGGGCTGACAGAGTGGGCTGACACAGTGGGTTGACACAGTGGGCTGACACAGTGGGTTTACACAGTGGGCTGACACAGTGGGATAACACAGTGGGTTTACACAGTGGGATAACACAGTGGGCTGACACAGTGGGCTGACACAGTGGGCTGACACAGTGGGCTTACACAGTGGGCTGACACAGTGGGTTTACACAGTGGGTTGACACAGTGGGTTTACACAGTGTGTTGACACAGTGGGTTTACACAATGGGTTTACACAGTGGGCTGACACAGTGGTTTGACACAGTGGGTTTACACAGTGGGCTGACACAGTGGGTTTACACAGTGGGTTGACACAGTGGGTTTACACAGTGTGTTGACACAGTGGGTTTACACAATGTGTTTACACAGTGGGCAGACACAGTGGGTTGACACAGTGGGTTGACACAGTGGGCTGACACAGTGGGTTTACACATGGGGCTGACACAGTGGGCTGACACAGTGGGTTTACACATGGGGCTGACACAGTGGGTTGACACATGGGGCTGACACAGTGGGTTTAGACTGTGGGTTTACACAGTGGGCTGACACAGTGGGTTTACACAGTGGGCTTACACCGTGGGTTTACACAGTTGGCTGACACAGTGGGTTTAGACTGTGGGTTTACACAGTGGGTTTACACAGTGAGCGGACACAGTGGGTTTAGACTGTGGGTTTACACAGTGGGCTGACACAGTGGGTTTACACAGTGGGCTTACACCGTGGGTTTACACAGTTGGCTGACACAGTGGGTTTAGACAGTGTGTTGACACAGTGGGCTGACACAGTGGGCTGACACAGTGGGCTGACACAGTGGGTTTACACAGTGGGTTTACACAGTGGGTTGACACAGTGGGCTTACACAGTGGGTTTACACAGTGGGCTGACACAGTGGGCTGAAACAGTGGGTTTACACAGTGGGTTTACACAGTGGGCTGACACAGTGGGCTGACACAGTGGGCTGACACAGTGGGCTGACACAGTGGGCTGACACAGTGGGCTGACACAGTGGGCTGACACAGTGGGTTTACACAGTGGGTTTACACAGACACTGGGTCAATGATGCTCCATGATCACAAATCACACTGATATAAATAGGCTTTATAAATAGATAAATAAATAATAATAATAATAATAAATAGCATCCATCTATCTATCCATACGTCTTTTCATCCGATCCACAACGTGGTCCTTAACATGAAACTCTGTCATGAAACCACTGGATTCATCCGATCCACCACGTGGTCCTTAACATGAAACTCTGTCATGAAACCACTGGATTCATCCGATCCACAACGTGGTCCTTAACATGAAACTCTGTCATGAAACCACTGGATTCATCCGATCCACAACGTGGTCCTTAACATGAAACTCTGTCATGAAACCACTGGATTTAGTGATGGTGTCTATCCTCCCTTGGCTGTGCTGCAGACTTGTTCAGACTGACATGAAATCTATTGTGACCTTGGCTGGGTGAGGAAAGGGGTTGAACAACATCACCTTATCCATAGAGAACAAACACAGTAACACTGCCCTGGGCAGAGTCTTTTATTTACTAATAAAACCTTTAACCAGGCAAGTCAGTTAAGAACAATGATTTACAATGACGGCCTACCCCGAACCTAACCTGGACCACGCTGGACTAATTGTACACCACCCTATGGGACTCCCAATCACAGCCGGTTGTGATACAGCCTGGAATCAAACCAGTTTCTGTAGTGACGCCTCTAGCAGTGCCTTAGACCGCTGTGATACAGCCTGGAATCAAACCAGGTTCTGTAGTGACGCCTCTAGCAGTGCCTTAGACCGCTGTGATACATGTTCCATCTCCAGCTTGCACCCGACTCACCCCTCCTATACACACACTTTCCACCCACATATTTGTCACAGGTGTGTTTTGATATTGGTCCAGTTCTCTGTAGCGGGACAGACTGGAGGGACAGTAGGGTTACTCCTCTGAAATTTGGACAGCACTGGCTTTTGGTCTGTGTCAGCAGTCTATTTCTCTCTCCCCTTATAAGAGTAACCCTAGGCCCCGCCCCTTTCTCCTCCCCCATCTGAGCTCCACCCATCCTGGCTTTCCTCTGTCACGTTACGTAATGGCCCCTGCCTCCTCTCTATCTCCCCCTTTCTCTTTAACCAGTGGGACGTGAGCAGCACTTTACAGCAATGATATACACTCATCTCCTTACGTCTCCCACTCCCATCTGGTATTCTCTATTGAATTAATATATCTCTCTCTCAGACAACTGTGACATGCATAGCATTAAAACAGGGCTCCCCCTGGTGGTATTAGTGGCAGCAGCCCATCAATTTGTCAAACCAAGTTGTTTATTCCCATGTCAGCATCTTGTAAAATAATTCATAGTGCTTTATTCAAAAGTGTAACAGACTACTGAAATGGTATTAAACAAAATATAGTTTTCATTCTAAATATTTCAATGTTCAACCAAATCCAGTGATTGTCAACCCAAAATACATGACAATCAGGCTATTTTTGTTATATTTTACTGCAATAAGTCTCCAGATTGGTATTTTATTTTGTTTAATGGAGATGAATTTGTTTGCATCTTTATGCGCACTATATCATAGGCTAATTTATTTGGGGCTAATTCAACACTTGAGTAAGTGAAAACCCAAAACACATCCGAACACAGACTTATTTTGACCCAGCCAGTTAAGTCACTCAGTTGGGTTTTGAGGTTATTGTCCCGTTTCTACCGATGCAATTCATTTGGAAACTGTCCCAACTTGGTTACTAATCAGCTAACTTTGTAGAACTCTGTAGTTAGTCTGACAGGCAAGAAAGCAAGAGTTGATTGGAGGAGTGTGAGTGCAAGAACGAGAGACCCAGAGAGAGAAAGAGACGGAGCGAGAGACTGTGTGTGGAATCTTATTAGGAAGAGTGTACATGTATGGTTGAGAAACAGAAAGGGGGAGAGAGACGGAGCGAGAGACTGTGTGTGGAATCTTATTAGGAAGAGTGTACGTGTATGGTTGAGAAACAGAAAGAGGGCGAGAGACGGAGTGAGAGACTGTGTGTGGAATCTTATTAGGAAGAGTGTACGTGTATGGTTGAGAAACAGAAAGAGGGAGAGAGACGGAGCGAGAGACTGTGGAATCTTATTAGGAAGAGTGTACGTGTATGGTTGAGAAACAGAAAGGGGGAGAGAGACGGAGCGAGAGACCGTGGAATCTTATTAGGAAGAGTGTACGTGTATGGTTGAGAAACAGAAAGGGGGAGAGAGACGGAGCGAGAGACTGTGGAATCTTATTAGGAAGAGTGTACGTGTATGGTTGAGAAACAGAAAGGGGGAGAGAGACGGAGCGAGAGTCTGTGTGTGGAATCTTATTAGGAAGAGTGTACGTGTATGGTTGAGAAACAGAAAGAGGGAGAGAGACGGAGCGAGAGTCTGTGGAATCTTATTAGGAAGAGTGTACGTGTATGGTTGAGAAAGAGGGAGAGAGACGGAGCGAGAGTCTGTGGAATCTTATTAGGAAGAGTGTACGTGTATGGTTGAGAAAGAGGGAGAGAGACGGAGCGAGAGACTGTGGAATCTTATTAGGAAGAGTGTACGTGTATGGTTGAGAAACAGAAAGAGGGAGAGAGACGGAGCGAGAGACTGTGTGTGGAATCTTATTAGGAAGAGTGTACGTGTATGGTTGAGAAACAGAAAGGGGGAGAGAGACGGAGCGAGAGACTGTGGAATCTTATTAGGAAGAGTGTACGTGTATGGTTGAGAAAGAGGGAGAGAGACGGAGCGAGAGTCTGTGGAATCTTATTAGGAAGAGTGTACGTGTATGGTTGAGAAAGAGGGAGAGAGACGGAGCGAGAGACTGTGGAATCTTATTAGGAAGAGTGTACGTGTATGGTTGAGAAACAGAAAGAGGGAGAGAGACGGAGCGAGAGACTGTGTGTGGAATCTTATTAGGAAGAGTGTACGTGTATGGTTGAGAAACAGAAAGAGGGAGAGAGACGGAGCGAGAGTCTGTGGAATCTTATTAGGAAGAGTGTACGTGTATGGTTGAGAAACAGAAAGGGGGAGAGAGACGGAGCGAGAGACTGTGGAATCTTATTAGGAAGAGTGTACGTGTATGGTTGAGAAACAGAAAGGGGGAGAGAGACGGAGCGAGAGACTGTGGAATCTTATTAGGAAGAGTGTACGTGTATGGTTGAGAAACAGAAAGGGGGAGAGAGACGGAGCGAGAGACTGTGGAATCTTATTAGGAAGAGTGTACGTGTATGGTTGAGAAACAGAAAGAGGGAGAGAGACGGAGCGAGAGACTGTGGAATCTTATTAGGAAGAGTGTACGTGTATGGTTGAGAAACAGAAAGAGGGAGAGAGACGGAGCGAGAGTCTGTGTGTGGAATCTTATTAGGAAGAGTGTACGTGTATGGTTGAGAAACAGAAAGAGGGAGAGAGACGGAGCGAGAGTCTGTGTGTGGAATCTTATTAGGAAGAGTGTACGTGTATGGTTGAGAAACAGAAAGAGGGAGAGAGACGGAGCGAGAGTCTGTGTGTGGAATCTTATTAGGAAGAGTGTACGTGTATGGTTGAGAAACAGAAAGGGGGAGAGAGACGGAGCGAGAGACTGTGGAATCTTATTAGGAAGAGTGTACGTGTATGGTTGAGAAACAGAAAGAGGGAGAGAGACGGAGCGAGAGTCTGTGTGTGGAATCTTATTAGGAAGAGTGTACGTGTATGGTTGAGAAACAGAAAGGGGGAGAGACACGGAGCGAGAGACTGTGTGTGGAATCTTATTAGGAAGAGTGTACGTGTATGGTTGAGAAACAGAAAGAGGGAGAGAGACGGAGCGAGAGACTGTGTGTGGAATCTTATTAGGAAGAGTGTGTGTATGGTTGAGAAACAGAAAGAGGGAGAGAGACGGAGCGAGAGACTGTGGAATCTTATTAGGAAGAGTGTACGTGTATGGTTGAGAAACAGAAAGAGGGAGAGAGACGGAGCGAGAGTCTGTGTGTGGAATCTTATTAGGAAGAGTGTACGTGTATGGTTGAGAAACAGAAAGGGGGAGAGAGACGGAGCGAGAGACTGTGTGTGGAATCTTATTAGGAAGAGTGTACGTGTATGGTTGAGAAACAGAAAGAGGGAGAGAGACGGAGCGAGAGACTGTGTGTGGAATCTTATTAGGAAGAGTGTGTGTATGGTTGAGAAACAGAAAGAGGGAGAGAGACGGAGCGAGAGACTGTGGAATCTTATTAGGAAGAGTGTACGTGTATGGTTGAGAAACAGAAAGAGGGAGAGAGACGGAGCAAGAGTCTGTGGAATCTTATTAGGAAGAGTGTACGTGTATGGTTGAGAAACAGAAAGAGGGAGAGAGACGGAGCGAGAGACTGTGGAATCTTATTAGGAAGAGTGTACGTGTATGGTTGAGAAACAGAAAGGGGGAGAGAGACGGAGCGAGAGACTGTGGAATCTTATTAGGAAGAGTGTACGTGTATGGTTGAGAAACAGAAAGAGGGAGAGAGACGGAGCGAGAGACTGTGGAATCTTATTAGGAAGAGTGTACGTGTATGGTTGAGAAACAGAAAGAGGGAGAGAGACGGAGCGAGAGACTGTGTGTGGAATCTTATTAGGAAGAGTGTACGTGTATGGTTGAGAAACAGAAAGAGGGAGAGAGACGGAGCGAGAGACTGTGTGTGGAATCTTATTAGGGAGAGTGTACGTGTATGGTTGAGAAACAGAAAGAGGGAGAGAGACTGTGTGTGGAATCTTATTAGGAAGAGTGTACGTGTATGGTTGAGAAACAGAAAGAGGGAGAGAGACGGAGCGAGAGACTGTGGAATCTTATTAGGAAGAGTGTACGTGTATGGTTGAGAAACAGAAAGAGGGAGAGAGACGGAGCGAGAGACTGTGGAATCTTATTAGGAAGAGTGTACGTGTATGGTTGAGAAACAGAAAGAGGGAGAGAGACGGAGCGAGAGACTGTGTGTGGAATCTTATTAGGAAGAGTGTACGTGTATGGTTGAGAAACAGAAAGAGGGAGAGAGACGGAGCGAGAGACTGTGGAATCTTATTAGGAAGAGTGTACGTGTATGGTTGAGAAACAGAAAGAGGGAGAGAGACGGAGCGAGAGACTGTGGAATCTTATTAGGAAGAGTGTACGTGTATGGTTGAGAAACAGAAAGGGGAGAGAGACGGAGCGAGAGACTGTGGAATCTTATTAGGAAGAGTGTACGTGTATGGTTGAGAAACAGAAAGAGGGAGAGAGACGGAGCGAGAGACTGTGGAATCTTATTAGGAAGAGTGTACGTGTATGGTTGAGAAACAGAAAGAGGGAGAGAGACGGAGCGAGAGACTGTGGAATCTTATTAGGAAGAGTGTACGTGTATGGTTGAGAAACAGAAAGAGGGAGAGAGACGGAGCGAGAGACTGTGGAATCTTATTAGGAAGAGTGTACGTGTATGGTTGAGAAACAGAAAGAGGGAGAGAGACGGAGCGAGAGACTGTGGAATCTTATTAGGAAGAGTGTACGTGTATGGTTGAGAAACAGAAAGAGGGAGAGAGACAGAGCGAGAGACTGTGTGTGGAATCTTATTAGGAAGAGTGTACGTGTATGGTTGAGAAACAGAAAGAGGGAGAGAGACGGAGCGAGAGACTGGAATCTTATTAGGAAGAGTGTACGTGTATGGTTGAGAAACAGAAAGAGGGAGAGAGACGGAGCGAGAGACTGTGGAATCTTATTAGGAAGAGTGTACGTGTATGGTTGAGAAACAGAAAGAGGGAGAGAGACGGAGCGAGAGACTGTGGAATCTTATTAGGAAGAGTGTACGTGTATGGTTGAGAAACAGAAAGAGGGAGAGAGACGGAGCGAGAGACTGTGGAATCTTATTAGGAAGAGTGTACGTGTATGGTTGAGAAACAGAAAGAGGAGAGAGACGGAGCGAGAGACTGGAATCTTATTAGGAAGAGTGTACGTGTATGGTTGAGAAACAGAAAGGGGAGAGAGACGGAGCGAGAGACTGTGTGTGGAATCTTATTAGGAAGAGTGTACGTGTATGGTTGAGAAACAGAAAGAGGGAGAGAGACGGAGCGAGAGACTGTGGAATCTTATTAGGAAGAGTGTACGTGTATGGTTGAGAAACAGAAAGAGGGCGAGAGACGGAGCGAGAGACTGTGGAATCTTATTAGGAAGAGTGTACGTGTATGGTTGAGAAACAGAAAGAGGGAGAGAGACGGAGCGAGAGACTGTGGAATCTTATTAGGAAGAGTGTACGTGTATGGTTGAGAAACAGAAAGAGGGAGAGAGACGGAGCGAGAGACTGTGTGTGGAATCTTATTAGGGAGAGTGTACGTGTATGGTTGAGAAACAGAAAGGGGGAGAGAGACGGAGCGAGAGACCGTGGAATCTTATTAGGGAGAGTGTACGTGTATGGTTGAGAAACAGAAAGGGGGAGAGAGACGGAGCGAGAGACCGTGGAATCTTATTAGGGAGAGTGTACGTGTATGGTTGAGAAAGAGGGAGAGAAAGAGACGGAGCGAGAGACTGTGTGTGGAATCTTATTAGGAAGAGTGTACGGTTGAGAAAGAGGGAGAGAGATCGTGTGAGAGGGAGAGATTATGTTCCTGAACATAATTGCATAATATTTGTTGCTCCTCTCTCTCTGTTATTCTGTTCCTTTAGGTCAGTGGAAGTGATGGAAGTGATATAGAGAGTCAAGGTGCAGCAGCAGAAGGCAGGGAGGAAGAGGAGTTAGAGAAGAGAGCGAGGAGGGAGGAGTGGAGTAAGAGGAGAGTGATGTGGAGAGTCAAGGTGCAGCAGCAGAAGGCAGGGAGGAAGAGGAGTTAGAGAAGAGAGCGAGGAGGGAGGAGTGGAGTAAGAGGAGAGTGATATAGAGAGTCAAGGTGCAGCAGCAGAAGGCAGGGAGGAAGAGGAGTTAGAGAAGAGAGCGAGGAGGGAGGAGTGGAGTAAGAGGAGAGTGAAGGAGAGGAGAAGAACATGGAGGGAAGGGGGAGAGGAGGAAGAAGAGGACAGAGGGCAAAGCAGAGGGAGAGGAGGAGGACGAAGAGGACGGACAGGATGAAGAAAAGGGATAGGAGAATGAAGAGGGAGAGCACACCTGAGTGTGTCTGCTCCTAGTGCCACCATTCACCCTTGTACCACACAACATGGGCCTAAAGTAACAGTTGCAGGGGTTTTGGAGAGCTTGTAAAGGATGACAAGAAAACGGGCAGGATTGACCATCTTGACCAACTGAGGAGCTATTACATTGTTGGATGCACAGGCAGAAAATGGTGGATGTATGTGTATTGGGGAATGCGCAACATTTCCATTATAAATGCATACATTCTGTGGGGGACCTTGTAAACGCCCCTTCCCAGAAACCACAGGCACGGGTCCCTGAAGGCCTTCAAAATGCAGCTTGTGCATTCACTTTGTGACGTGGCTACAGTGGCAGGAAGAGGGAGACAAGACTGTGGCATCAGGGCATGTGGACCCTGTAACTGATCTGAAAGCAGCTGAAGTTTGAATGGTGTGCATCTGGATGCAGGGCAAAGATGAGAGATGTAAAAACCTCCTTTGGGTGCTCTGTGTCCACTTTGCAGGGCCACGCTTCCAGATGTTGTAGGCTAAATGCAAACACTAAAATGACAGGGTGAAATATGAATTTGTCCTACAGATCTTTTATTGTCTCTGAAGTTGTTGTGCTTTGTATCTTCTCTCTTTATCAATCTAATACTTGTTGCATTCACTGAATGTTGGTCAAAGTAGGCTACCATTTGTATATTTTGTGTCAGGCCTGGTCTTAATCTTATTGAGAGAGGTAACTTACAATCTGAAATAGCCTCTGAATAGTTTACATTGTTACAGACGTAAGAAGCGTTGTCAATCAAATAGCTTACTTGGTGTGGAATTTGTAATCCTTTCTGAATATTGTTCTATGGTCACATCATTGTCAGATTTACTACAATTTAAATACTCTAGGATTTTTTGTAGTGTTGAGTGCTAATCGTTTTTGATAGTGAGTGTCTTTACACAATGGACGACAAAATGAGTGTTATTCCTATTGACATGAATCCTATTAAAGAGGCTCTTTAAAAGTTAACTTGGAATTGTCATTAGTTTTTTAGCAGTTTGAAATGTGTGAGAAAATGAGCTTCATCTTGAAAATGACAAGTAATCTACAGCAGCATTCTATAATTCTATTCGGATCCAAAGGGTTTGTAGACTGCAAAGTTAAAAAATATATATTTTTTGCACATTACATGTTTTAATATAATGACATTACTATTTAGATATTAAAACAAAGGGTTTCTATCCCAACATTGGGACTCAATCAGAATGAGGATAGAAATGCTAAAGATCGGAGAAAAAGTACTCTCTCTCTCATGGCTAACTACCAGGAAGTTGGAAAGACTGAGTGGGTAGGGAGTCTATATTCATGAGCCTTGACTGACAGCTCTTTGAAATGCCTACGTCAAGAAATGTGGATGCAGTGAGCAATGTTGCAGTCAAATCATCTCAAGCAAATATGGTGATAAAAGGAAAACTCTAAAAATCTAAGTGACCCAACATGTGTTCTGTCCTATTTGCCCAGCGCTGGGTTAACTCTGCATTTTTTACAGTGTAAATAGAACACCCATTGATGTTCCAGTTGTAGCCTGCAGTTCAATGAGGCCTATGCAATTGTAATTATGCACATTATGCACACTCCGTATCTCAAAGACATATCAAATATCTTGGTTTTAAAATAGTTGCTATTGAACTCAAAATTGTTGAGGAAGTTGAGAAATAAAAATGATAGCTGCCAACAGAAAGCTGAGAACCTCCTCTCTTCAACTGTGACAACATGAAAGCTGTGTTTTCCTGAACATTGGCTTTTTAAACATCAAGCAATCAAACCCTTTTTTTCTTCCTGAGCTTTTTTCCTGTCGAGCTCGACACAGCAGCCCCAGAGAAACAGGTACAGGGACAGGGAGACACTTTCATTACAGGAATTGACTAAATCATGGTATTATCCTCTGAAAAAATAGGACGTTTTGAGTGAGGTGACCATGTAGAATGAGAAGCTTGCAAAGGTTTGAAAAATTAGAGTCAATGGCCGCAGTCTGGAGCGCTGTTAGAACATATTGTTTATACATATTGCAACCTCCCAATCTCTTCCTACATGCCTCCACTGTTGCATAAGAACCATACAAATGGTATGGTACAGACAGAGAACATTTTGTGTTGTACAGAGAGAATAGTAAGTCAGAACTGTGTCAACGTCAACCATGACTGTCCCCAGACAAAAAGCCTCTCTCTCAATCGTAGAGAGCCCTCTATAGGCTCAGGGCCCAGCACAGCTTTAAAGGTAGACTCAGCATAATGGCGTTGCCACGTGTAGCACCACAGATGGTGAGATGAGTGAGATGCAAGACTTAGCTCTCCCACAGTATCTGGTTGGATTCAATGTTCTTAGTTGTTGCGGAAATTGACAAAATATGCACTTTGCGTTCCGCATCTACGTCATGTTGCTGAGTTTACGTTTTGTATGGCCAGAAAACTGGTGTGTGTGTGTGTGTGTGTGTGTGTGTGTGTGTGTGTGTGTGTGTGTGTGTGTGTGTGTGTGTGAGACATAAGAGCTTATTCCCCTGCGGTCTCAAACTCCCCGACACACACACATACCTTACAAAAAAACGTTTTGAATCGAATATGCAGTTTCACATGTAAACATGAAACCATATTTTCACAACTTAAACTTAAGAGTTCACATGTTAACACCACATTCTCACATGAGGAGATCATCATCATGTTTTCAACAGGTGAAAAACAATCACATGAGGAATTGCACGTTTACATGTGAAATTTTATCGCGTAAAAGTCTAATTTGCAGGTTCACATGTAAGAAAACTCCATGTGAAAATCTCACTTTTACATGAGAAATTGTAATTTTACATGTGAAAATCACATTTGCAGTTTCATAATAAGGTGATAAACTTCCACATGATTGTTTTTCACATGTGAACTTGCAATTCCACATGTGAAAATCTCAATTTCAGACTTGAAAGTTTTTGAATTGAAAGTTTACATGTGGCAGTGATATAATGTCATTCTCCTCATGTGAAAATATGGTGTTAACATGTTGCAGTAACAATGTAATTAGGTTGACCCCAGGTTGACCCCAGGACCAAGTTGGGGAAAGATTGATGATGACTAGGTTACTCAACTGTGTGGTGTTAGGACAAAAACACTGTGGGCTTAGCTGTACCCTAACATAGGGGCCTGAAACTCATACACGTCAATTTAAACCAAAACTACGCCCATCATATTTCCCAGCATGCTCTACTGCATATAGATTTGTTTAAAATACTTATTTTTAATGTGTTTTTTTGCATGTACATTGATTGATTGATTGATCACAAAGATAAATGTCATAACATTTTCTAAACTAATCCCGTTACTCAAATTGTTGTTCCAGTTTGAATGGCGAATGTCTCCTCACAATGATCCTAACTGTCATTCTGAATCCGAGTTGCAGGTGAATACAAATTCAAATTGTTGGATAGTTTAACTCTAGGTGGATTCCAATTGAGGGCTTGCAGTTGTGTCACAAATCACCTAACAACCGCACCAGGCGCCATGTTGGAAGAGCTAAGTCAGTCTGTTGGAAGTCTTCCAATTGTCCACATGGCTGGCTGAGATAATGAGTGGCCTGGACATGCCAAGAGAGGAGTTTGGATTGGTCTGCCATGTAGAAGGCGGCTTTTGTCTATTGAGCTGGTCAGTCTGTGTTGGTAATCATGTCGAATGGCTTTTTAAAAATGTGTTGTGTAGTGGAACTGCATCAGTGTTGCTCTCCTCTTTCTGGAGGATCAAGTTTTTTAAAGCAGTGGAATTAGAGTAGGATAGTTAAAGAGATGGAGAAAACACCTGTCTCTGGATTACATCTTCAAACTAAGGGCAACCATGTGCCATGGCATTCCTGACAGGGAGACGTGTCCATCATTATTGATTATGTATTCGGGTAAGCTAGTCTAGCTAGCTACATTTTCTGATATTACACATTTATAATTTTAACAGAAAGGGGTTTAATTTCAAGCTAAAGTGTACTGTTAGCTAGCGTTAGCTGGCTGGCTCTCTAACTAACGTTAGGTGGCTGGCTCGTTAGCTAACGTGACATGATGTGTGCAATCTTACATGTTGTTTAGCTAGCTAGGCTAATTGTTTACCTAGGTAACTAGCTACATGTCTTAAGCTAACGTGTACAACACCTGTTGAATATGGCCAGTGAGGGGGGCCTTTCCCAGTGGCGCAGGGATTTAAGGCACTGTATTGCAGTGCTAGCTGTGCCACTAAAGATTCTGGGTTCAAAACCAGGCTCTGTCGCAGCCAGCCGAGACCGGGAGACCCATAGGGCAGCACACAATTGGCCCAGCTTTGTCTGGGTTAGGGGAGGGTTTGGCTGGCAGGGATGTCCTTGTGCCTCGCGCACTAGCAACTCCTGTGGCGGACACGGTCGCCAGGTGTACGGCGTTTCCTCCGACACATTGGTGAAACTGGCTTCCGGGTTAAGTGGGCATTGTGGCTTGGTCAGGTTGTGTTTTGGAGGACGCACGACTCATAACTACCAATTGGATACCACGAAATTGGGGAGAAAAAGGGAAAAAAACATTAAAAAAGAAAAAAAAAGTCAGAACACGTCAGCAAAAAAGCATAATGAAATTGTTGCCAGCAGAGCTGTTCTCATGTTATCCAGAGGTAAACAAATCATCGGCCAGAGCGTCAAGCGTCTCCGAGAGTGACACGAGATGGGTGGGGCTAAAACTTAAGAGGGAGTGAGCTAGGGTTGCTACCAGAGCCGGCTGGTTGTTTGTTCTAGCAGTTCGGGTGCCAGAGAGGCGATCCAGTCGTTCAGTCTTGTTGTTCTGTATCTAAGCATGCGACCTAGTCGTTCCTAATGTTCCATTGCCATATTGGCTGGTAACGTTCTTATTCCTTGCTAGCTAGCTAGCCAACTATGAGTAACATCGTAGCTGCATTTGCATAAGCTATTTTCTAGTGACATTTATTTGGATACATCCATTACAATGAGCATTAAAAAAATGTGCTCTCTCGTCAGGACACTGTTCTTCGAGAGCTAGCCAACACAGCTAACACAATCACTTCAAATTGAAGCTGGAAAGACTTCAAACTAATTGCACTTAATTTCGTTTCACCTGTTTTCTATTGATAGTTCTTTGTATACATACATACAAATGATGATTCATGATTTTGACCGACTGAGAAAAGCTGCCTGTCTGTGTCATCCCAACAACTTCACTACTATGGGACAGCTGGAGATTGAAATTGTAATATTAAAACAAGGTTGCAAATCTTGAAGAGACAGACGGAGTTACACAAGTAGCAATTCGGCTGTTGTTGTCGGTTTATCTTCACATAATCACGAGATAACCTAGTAATATCATCAACCATGTGTAGTTAACCAGCTTGTCCTGCGTTGCATATACTCATTGCGGTGCCTGTTAATTAATCATTGAATTAGAGCTTCAACTTCACCAAACGGGTAATGTTTTAACAAATGCACAATCGTTGCACAAATGTAAAGTTGAAGTCGGAAGTTAATATAAACATTAGCCAAATACATTTAAACTCAGTTTTTCATCATTTCTGACATTTAATCCTCGTAAAAATGCCCTGTTTTCGGTCATTTAGGATCACCACTTAATTTTAAGAATGTGTTTATGTCAGAATAATTCCCAGTGGGTCAGAAGTTTACATACACTCAATTAGTATTTGGGTGCATTGCCTTTACATTGTTTAACTTGGGTCAAACGTTTTGGAAGGCCTTCCACAAGCTTCATACAGTAAGTTGTGTGAATTTTGGCCCAGGTCAGGGCTTTGTGATGGCCACTCCAATACCTTGACTTTGTTGTCCTTAAGCCATTTTGCCACAAGTATGCTTGGGGTCATTGTCCTTTTGGAAGACTCATTTGCAACCAAGCTTTAACTTCCTGACTGATGTCTTGAGATGTTGCTTCAATAAATCCACATCATTTTCCTCCATCATGATGCCATCTATTTTGTTAAGTGCACCAGTCCGTCCAGCAGCAAAGCACCCCCACAACATGTTGCTGCCACCCCCGTGCTTCACGGTTGGGATGGTGTTGTTCGGCTTGCAAGCCTCCCCCTTTTTCCTCCAAACATAACGATGGTCATTATGGCCAAACAGTTCAATTTTTGTTTCATCAGACCAAAGGACATTTCTCCAAAAAGTACAATCTTTGTCCCCATGTGCAGTTGCAAACCGTAGTCTGGCTTTTTTATGGCGGTTTTAAAGCAGTGGCTTCATCCTTGCTGAGCGGCCTTTCAGGTTATGTCGATGTAGGACTCGTTTTACTGTGGATATAGATCATTTTGTACGTCTTTCCTCCAGCATCTTCACAGGGTCCTTTGCTGTTGTTCTGGGATTGATTTGCACTTTTCGCACCAAAGTACATTCATCTCTAGGAGACAGAACGCATCTCCTTCCTAAGCGGTATGATGGCTGCATGGTCCCATAGTGTTTAAACTTGCATATTGTCATGACGTTGGCCTGGGGGTAGGTTCATGACAGTCTGACATATCTCTTTCCCCCTTTTTCCCTCTCTCTACCCTACTGAGGTTACATTTGCAAAACCCTTGGTTAACAGAGATTCTGGGAACATCAGTAGGTGGGGGGAAATTAACTATATTCTGGTAATCCGACCAATTAAACATATGTGGTGGTACTTAATAAATATGATGTCAGTTCGGGTTGTCATCTGAGACATTCTCATCAATGATAAGATGACATAAACTCTACAGTGGAAAGTCTACACGTCAGAATTATCGGATTCAAATGGAATTGTTGTTCAATATAAATGTTTGAATATGAAATTAGTTGTGATGGGATGAAAGGTGATTTTAGCTTCTAAAATGTGAGATTTGGGTTTTCATAACGTAGGGCTCTGCTCAATCAGTGGCCCGCCACTGTGAAGGGCCATGGCTATAAAACTTTTCAAACACGCCCTCCTCTCCCTTCTTATATAAGCCCTTGACGACAATATAACTTCTTGATCCTATGTCAGAATGGTTCAGATAATAACTACAGAACAAAGCCAACATCAGCGTGAGCTTTGGTAGTGAATGGTATGAACTTTGAACTCTTATTCACTACAGAATTGATACTTCCTAGCCGTTGAGTTAGCAACAGAGGGTTAGGAAGGAACAGACACAGTATCCCGTCTATCACCCAACGACGTTACTACAACTTATTCAATTGACAACCAGAAATATTCTTCAAAGGACTCGGTTGGGCAACACGGTCTTCCGTCTACCATCAACCTACCGAAACGCAGCTCAGAGTAAATATTTATTGCATTTTCCTTTTCCAAATGGGCGGTAATTTAGAATGCGTAAGATACTGTACTTACGATAGCACAGCTTCTCCCTTTTGTTCCTCAGTCTTCCCGCTCTTTCACTCAAAACCAGACCCTTTTCTTTTGTGTAACAACCTGTCATATCTGTTCCGCCCGCTAGGGACGTTTTCCTTTATGACGTAATTTGTAATCAAGTTATGATTCAATTTTGTGTATGTGTATGTGTAATTCTGTGTGATGAGTTAGGTGTTTAGTAAATAAATAATTAAACCCAATTTTGTATTGCTGATTCAAATTGTTAGCCAGGGTTTGTGCAGATAACCAAGAATTTACAACTTTCAGATGAGACTGAATTAAGATGACGATTAATATTGACTGCTATTGATGTAAAATATTACTAGGTCTTTAAGAATTTTTTCGGAAGATAACAGCTCTATAAATATTATTTCATGGTGCCTGACTCTCTAGTTAATTACATTTACATGATTAGCTCAATCAGGTGATATTAATTACGGAGAAATTATTTTATAGAATAGCATGTCATATCCAATAATCCAGCATTGCCAAAGACACGACAATACTATTGTTTGTACAGATGAACGTGGTACCTTCAGGCATTTGGAAATCGCTCCCAAGGATGAACCAGACTTGTGGAGGTCTACAATTATTTCTCTGAGGTCTTGGCTGATTTATTTTGATTTTCCAATGATGTCAAGCAAAGAAGCACTGAGTTTGACAGTAGGATTTGATATACATCCACAGGTACACCTCCAATTGACTCAAATGATGTCAATTAGCCTATCAGAAGCTTCTAAAGCCATGACATCATTTTCTGGAATTTTCCAAGCTGTTTAAAGGCACAGTCAACTTAGAGTATGTAAACTTCTGACCCACTGGAAATGTGATACAGTGAATAAGTGAAATAATCTGTCTGTAAACAATTGTTGGAAAAATTACTTGTGTCATGCACAAAGTAGATGTCCTAACCGACTTGCCAAAACTATAGTTTGTTAACAAGACATTTGTGGAGTGGTTGAAAAACAAATTTTAATGACTCCAACATAAGTGTATGTAAACTTCAGACTTCAACTGTATATACAAATCGGCCGATAAATTGGTATCTGCTTTTTTTGGTCCTTCAATAATCGGTATTGGCATTGAAAATCAGAATTGGTCGACCCCTATTGGAGGTGTGTTGGCTCATTGTCCTGTTGAAAAACAAATGATAGTCCAACTAAGTGCAAACCAGATGGGATGGTGTATCGTTGCAGAATGCTGTGGTAGCCATGCTAGTTAAGTGCGCCTTGAATTATAAATAAATCACAAACAGTGTCACCAGCAAAGCACACCCACACCTCCTCCTCCATGCTTCACGGTGGGAACCACACATGCGGAGGTCATCCGTTCACCTACTATGCGTCTCACAAAGACACGCCGATTGGAAACAACAGGTTTCTACCGGTCTAATGTCCATTGCTCGTGTTTCTTGACCCAAGCAAGACTCTTCTTCTTATTGCTGTTCTTTAGTAGTTATTTCTTTGCAGCAATTCAACCATGAAGGCCTGATTCACGCAGTCTCCTGTTGGGTTCTGAGAATATGAAATATACTGTCTCTAATGGGAGAGAGGGTAATGTATAACGTTTACATTATGTCAGGATATGTTATTGTTAGCCATCAGGGATCCTCTGGGAAGGATCCTCTGGGAGAAGAGACACAGTCTGGTACCAGTCACCATGACAGCTGTGAGTTGGGGAGGAGTGAGCACTTTGGGGTAGAGATCAGGTCAGATGAAGAACAGATATCACTAAGGTTCTGTCTAGCAGCAAGGATGCATTGGCTGTTCAGATGTGTAGGAGGAGACTCAGCATACGAAAAAGGGTTAAATATCAGTGTTTGTGTGAATGTCTTTTTCGATTCAGCTGCTCGATACTTTGTGAAGAATAAACTTGGTTTAAGTGTCCGTTGAGTTCTTACTGTAATAATTAGAACCTAACACTCCTCTGAACAGTTGTTGAGATGTGTCTGTTACTTGAACTCCATGAAGCATTTATTTGGGCTGCAATCTGAGGTGCAGTTAATTGCCGATTTCTGAGGCTGGTAACTCTAATGAACTTATCCTCTACAGCAGAGGTAACTCTGGTTCTTCCTTTCCTGTGGTTGTCCTCATGAGAGACAGTTTCATCATAGCGCTGGATGGTTTTTGCTTCTGCACTTGAAGAAACGTTATAAGTTCTTGAAATATCCCGGATTGACTGACATTCATGTCTTAAAGTAATGATGAACTGTCGTTTCTCTTTGCTTATTTGAGCTGTTCTTGCCATATTATGGACTTGGTATTTTACCAAATAGGGCTATCTTCTGTATACCCCCACACCTTGTCACAACACAACTGATTGGCTCAAATGCATTAAGAAGGAAATTGATTCTACAAATTAATTTTTAAGAAGGAATACCTGTTAAATGAAATGCATTCCAGGTGACTACCTCATGAAGCTGGTTGAGAGTGTGCCAAGAGTGTGCAAAGCTGTCATCAAGGTAAAGGGTAGCTATTTGAATTCTCAAATATAAAATATATTTTGATTTGTTTAACACTATTTTGGTTACTACATGATTCCATATGTGTTATTTCATTGTTTGACGTCTTCACTATTAATCTACAACGTATAAAATAGTAAAAAACAAAGAAAAAACATTGAATATGTGTTCTAAAACTTTTGACCGGTAGAGTATTTGAGTTTAACCATAATTAATGTTCTATCTTTTCTGGGGGATAAAAATTAAATTGTAACCAGCTTTGTATGTCTTGTTTAGGAATGGGTGATACTTTAAACAACATTTAATTTTCAATTAGTCAGAAATTAGAAATTGTAGTCTGTATAAAAGGCCAAAGGCAATTTTCGAACAAAGGATGTACCCTTCTTAATTATCTACTGGAGAACCATTTTGGGTTTAAGTATAACTTCGGTATGAGTGAAGCTTTTAGTGAGAAGTTTCAAGCTTTAATATTTCATAATTTTAGCCCCCCCCCCCCCCCAAACTCATATTCATTATATAGATAGGCACGTTTAATTTTGTCTGGCTTAGCATTCTAAATAAAATGAAATATTTTTTACTCATATGATTAAAGAAATTAGTTGTCAGGAGTAGGCAACGCGATTAGTAAGTAAACTGTGATAGGACCAAAGAGTTTTTCCGTAAATAGACATGTATTTACTTCTCCATGGTTGCAGAATCGTATCTGTTTTTGCAAACATTCTATTGAAGTTAATTTATATTGTTTGAGATATGAATACCAAGTAACTCCACTTCACCTTCTGCCCATTTTATTGGTAAACTACAAGGTATTGTAAACACTTTGTCTTTTGACAATCCTATACGTAATATGGTACACTTGTCCTAATTAGGTTTTAGTCCAGAGAGGCTAGAAAAGTGATCAAGATCTTCAATGAGACTGTGCAGGGATCCAGATTGAGGAAGAAAAAACAAGAGTCATTGGCATTCATTGATACTTTAGTTTTTATCCCTTGGATTTCTAACCCTTTGATGTTCTTGTTGGATCTAATTTTAAATATCTAGCATTTCAATGGCTATAATAAATGATATGGAGACAACGGACAGCCTTGTTTTACCCCTCCTGCTAATAATGGATAGAGACATACCCCAAGCGACTTACAGCTGTAATCGCAGCAAAAGGTGGCGCTACAAAGTATTAACTTAAGGGGGCTGAATAATTTTGCACGCCCAATTTTTCCGTTTTTGATTTGTTAAAAAAGTTTGAAATATCCAATAAATGTCGTTCCACTTCATGATTGTGTCCCACTTGTTGATTCTTCACAAAAAAATACAGTTTTATATCTTTATGTTTGAAGCCTGAAATGTGGCAAAAGGTCGCAAAGTTCAAGGGGGCCGAATACTTTCGCAAGGCACTGTACCTCTACGGGTATACTATCAAGCCCTGGTGTTTTTCCAGACTGAAAATATTGAATTGCCTCAAAGTTCATCCTCTGTAAGTTGGCCTTCACACATGTCTTTCACTGAATTTGTTCATTTTATATAATAATTATAATTATTATTACAGTGGAGATGGAGGAGACTGAAAATAAAACATATGCTTAAAATATGTTGCTTTTTACAAAATATAATTTGGTGAATCATGATGTAATCAGTTTCTTTAGTCATTTCTAAGTTGAAGATTCAAGAAAAATGTTGTGCTTTTTTTTATTCCATCCATTATGCTTTATTTTTGTAATAAATTACAAATTCATTCTTGATAAAAAACGTTTTTTTCCTCTGACCTATTTTGTGCCTCTATAGTACAGTTTCCATTTCCATCAAACGGTGCTGTTACTTCCTCTATTTCCTTTATTAGTCTCATATCCTTTGACTGCTTTTGTTTTAATGATGAGTATTGAATGGCCTCTAAAAGTACATTTAAAAGTGTTCCATACAATAACAGGATCTGCTGTCCCTATGTTGTGCAGAAAAAATTATGAATTATTTTGTCTTTGATAAGAACAAATTGTAATCCAGTAGGCTTTGATTATATTCCCAATATCCCCGCTCATGTGGAAATTCTGGAAGAGTTATATGGAGGCCAATTATATGGTGGTCTGATCACATTCGCTCTCCTATTCATACCATTTTTAATTTGATTTTTTACTTTGATGCCAGCAAGAATGAGACCAGGAAGTACTGTAAGTCAAGACAAGCCAGCATAATGTGACATGCAGGTTGTGATGTTACGTTTGAGACCAGAGCTCCGAGGCATGCGTGGAAATTGCTAAGCAGTGTGCTTGTATCACTTTTTTAGAAGCTGATCAATGATGTCTGAAGCTTGCTAGTGTAAAACGTGTTGCTCAAAGCCTCAAGTAATTAACCTATTTGACACATTTGGCTGCAATTGCTCAATGCTTCAGGAAGCTTTGTCTCCCCATATCACTACTTGCAGGTAGGGTTGCAGAATTTGATTAACTCTCCCAGGTTTTCCAGAAATCCCAGGTTGAAAGATACCTCAAAACGGGAGGGAATTATCAGGGAATGCTGAATCCTTCAAAAAGGATTTCTGGAAAAATTTGGTCATTTTACAAAAGTTACTGGAATTTTGCAATTCTACTTGCAGGCATGATGTGACCTGTAATTTGTCAGACCACTGTATTAGGGTTACAATAGGAAAAATAGGGCCTTGTGAGATGTAATTTGTCATGAATTTAATTACATCGTTCATCTAGGAACTCACTTGGTGAAGGCCACAGGATTGAAAATGAATTAATAAAACAAAAAATGTCTGACACAAACAAATACAGTCATGGTTGGTAACTCCACAATTCACTCGAAAGGGAAAGGGCAAACATAGTCAGTTGCACAACTGAATGCATTCAACGAAAATGTGTCTTCCGCATTTAACGCAATGCCTGGAAATTATATTGGAGGATTGGCTTAGTTATTTTTGGCCACCCGTGAATGAAAGTGAGTGGAAGTGTTGTACCAGTTTCACTGTTCAATGGTAGTGGTCCATTGTTATCACTTACAAGGAACACATGGCTTTGTCACTGTGGTGGTACGCTATGTATGGCCCTGGTTTCTCTTCATTATGCACAACTCTGCGTGGTGGAGATTTTCTGGGGTTGTGTCAGTCGCTCTACCTTCTCTCGCACTATCCCTTTCTTTGGATGGACCAGGAGGCAGCAACGGTAACAGTGGATTGACCGTAACTGGCATTGTCTCTCTGGTCCATCGGACAAGGCTGGAATTGCCGGAAGGACTGGGGAAGTGGAAGGGCAACATTGGCCGTGCGTGACCCGTTTACCGTGCGTTACCCAACCTGACTCCCCAATCGACGGACACTCCTCAGCATTCAGAACCAGCACCAGACCAGCTGCCTGATGAGGAGACGAGACACTGCAGGTCTAGAGGTGAGCCTTATAGCTGATTTATGCTTAATCTGGCAATGCTGGGGAAATACAGGGGCTCCGTCCACAACTATGGCACGCTCAAACTTTACAGCCTGCACAGCCATCACCTGTAAGATCTGTAAAGACAACCATCCCATCTCAGAATGTACCTCATGCCCCTACAACTTGTGGGGGAAAAGGTGCCACTTCTTCAGAACTTGCCCTAGTCCCGACACCGGCAGGGCAAGGGTCAACACCGCCAACTCCAACCCCAGGCCCACTAACCCAAATCCCAAACCCACCCCCTCCACCAGACAACACGAAGACCCAGTCCCAGAACCAAACCCAGACCTTTCCACAGACACAGCCCAACCCACCACCCAAGATGTCCAAGAAACAGCCCCCACCATTGTCGCCCCTCCACCTCTGCCCCCCAAAACATCCTGTCCTAGCCACCTCTACCACTTCCAAACCCATGGTCAAAGGGGAGCCGGTTTTGAAAGGCCATGCAACCGGAATAACCCCTCTTTTGGGCAAAT
The DNA here is from genome assembly GCF_036934945.1 of Oncorhynchus masou masou. Taxonomy (NCBI): domain Eukaryota; kingdom Metazoa; phylum Chordata; class Actinopteri; order Salmoniformes; family Salmonidae; genus Oncorhynchus; species Oncorhynchus masou. Next base: position 43,803,689 of record NC_088228.1, on the reverse strand, counting down.
TTGTCACACCCTGTCCATAGTTTATTTGTATGTTTCTATGTTTTGGTTGGTCGGGGTGTGATCTGAGTGGGCATTTTATGTTGGATGTCTTGTTTGTCTATTTTTATGTCTGGCCTGATATGGTTCTCAATCAGAGGCAGGTGTTAGTCATCGTCCCTGATTGGAAACCATATTTAGGTATCCTGGGTTTCACGGTGTGTTTGTGGGTGATTGTTCCTGTCTCTGTGTTTTGCACCAGATAGGGCTGTTTTTGGTTTTCGTACGTTTGTTATTTTGTTAGTTTAATCGTGTATAGTTTCCTTATTAAATAAAATGAATCACAACTACACTGCATTTTGGTCCGCTCCTCCTTCCCACAACGAAAGCCGTGACAAAATTAGCCAACTTTGATCAAGCCAACTTGTATTATGTCCTCACTGATTTTGGAAACATGGGTTGTAGAGTGGCACCTGCACAGCAAAGTGTTAAATCAAGACTGACAATGGGGACATTTAACAAGTATCTGTACCAGTCTAAACTTTTCAGTGTCAAATTAACACTGTGCTTAGTGCTGGCGCTGTTACACTTTGTCATTGTCAGCAGTGTTGCAGTAAAATCATTGAAATTGCATCAATTATGTCTTTTTTTTTATACTTCTTCCGTTTGGCATGTCTCTTACGATGCGGTTCACAGCAGCAATGACGAAAGTGTTGAGAGTTTTGAAGCACACTTCCACTCCCTTTTGTTACATGCTGATTGTAGATTGTAGACATAGCTAGTTGTGATTGGGAAACGAAGCTTCTTGAAGCGTTGGGGCTTTTCATCCAATTGTGTCGAAAATAGGTTAATTATGTGAGGCTTTGATCAACAGTGTACACTAGTGCCACCTGCTGGTCATAATAATTTAGAGCAGACAAATTATTATAGATGATGTCCCACACGTCGTACCGTGTGCGCAGGGTAGCCTTTCTGTCTTCTACCGAAACCAATATCAAACCAATCAAGTGGTTGTTTGCCGAAATGAAGCATCAAAACAATTGTCTGGAAAACCTCAATGCTTTATGAAGCTTTGTTTCCCCATCATTAGTTTACAGGCCACATCAGGCCTGTGCGTCACATTATGGCATGCAAAGGGATGTGTAATTCCTATTGGAATCCAGCCAGTGTTAGACCATTCAATAATTGGAGTTTTCACCTGCAACCTTCATTCAGAATGTCAGGGTTAAACACTGTGAGGAGACGACCTAAATCACTGAAACAACCTTCATTCAGAATGTCAGGGTTAAACACTATGAGGAGACGACCTAAATCACTGAAACAACCTTCATTCAGAATGTCAGGGTTAAACACTATGAGGAGACTACCTAAATCACTGAAACAACCTTCATTCAGAATGTCAGGGTTAAACACTATGAGGAGACGACCTAAATCACTGAAACAACCTTCATTCAGAATGTCAGGGTTAAACACTGTGAGGAGACTACCTAAATCACTGAAACAACCTTCATTCAGAATGTCAGGGTTAAACACTATGAGGAGACTACCTAAATCACTGAAACAACCTTCATTCAGAATGTCAGGGTTAAACACTATGAGGAGACTACCTAAATCACCGAAACAACCTTCATTCAGAATGTCAGGGTTAAACACTGTGAGGAGACGACCTAAATCACTGAAACAACCTTCATTCAGAATGTCAGGGTTAAACACTGTGAGGAGACGACCTAAATCACTGAAACAACCTTCATTCAGAATGTCAGGGTTAAACACTGTGAGGAGACTACCTAAATCACTGAAACAACCTTCATTCAGAATGTCAGGGTTAAACACTGTGAGGAGACTACCTAAATCACTGAAACAACCTTCATTCAGAATGTCAGGGTTAAACACTGTGAGGAGACTACCTAAATCACTGAAACAACCTTCATTCAGAATGTCAGGGTTAAACACTATGAGGAGACGACCTAAATCACTGAAACAACCTTCATTCAGAATGTCAGGGTTAAACACTGTGAGGAGACGACCTAAATCACTGAAACAACCTTCATTCAGAATGTCAGGGCTAAACACTGTGAGGAGACTACCTAAATCACTGAAACAACCTTCATTCAGAATGTCAGGGTTAAACACTGTGAGGAGACGACCTAAATCACTGAAACAACCTTCATTCAGAATGTCAGGGTTAAACACTATGAGGAGACGACCTAAATCACTGAAACAACCTTCATTCAGAATGTCAGGGTTAAAAACTATGAGGAGACGACCTAAATCACTGAAACAACCTTCATTCAGAATGTCAGGGTTAAACACTGTGAGGAGACGACCTAAATCACTGAAACAACCTTCATTCAGAATGTCAGGGTTAAACACTGTGAGGAGACTACCTAAATCACTGAAACAACCTTCATTCAGAATGTCAGGGTTAAACACTGTGAGGAGACGACCTAAATCACTGAAACAACCTTCATTCAGAATGTCAGGGTTAAACACTGTGAGGAGACTACCTAAATCACTGAAACAACCTTCATTCAGAATGTCAGGGTTAAACACTGTGAGGAGATGACCTAAATCACTGAAACAACCTTCATTCAGAATGTCAGGGTTAAACACTATGAGGAGACTACCTAAATCACTGAAACAACCTTCATTCAGAATGTCAGGGTTAAACACTGAGGAGACTACCTAAATCACTGAAACAACCTTCATTCAGAATGTCAGGGTTAAACACTGTGAGGAGACTACCTAAATCACTGAAACAACCTTCATTCAGAATGTCAGGGTTAAACACTGTGAGGAGATGACCTAAATCACTGAAACAACCTTCATTCAGAATGTCAGGGTTAAACACTATGAGGAGACTACCTAAATCACTGAAACAACCTTCATTCAGAATGTCAGGGTTAAACACTGTGAGGAGACTACCTAAATCACCGAAACAACCTTCATTCAGAATGTCAGGGTTAAACACTGTGAGGAGACGACCTAAATCACTGAAACAACCTTCATTCAGAATGTCAGGGTTAAACACTGTGAGGAGACGACCTAAATCACTGAAACAACCTTCATTCAGAATGTCAGGGTTAAACACTGTGAGGAGACTACCTAAATCACTGAAACTACCTTCATTCAGAATGTCAGGGTTAAACACTGTGAGGAGACTACCTAAATCACTGAAACAACCTTCATTCAGAATGTCAGGGTTAAACACTGTGAGGAGACTACCTAAATCACCGAAACAACCTTCATTCAGAATGTCAGGGTTAAACACTGTGAGGAGACTACCTAAATCACTGAAACAACCTTCATTCAGAATGTCAGGGTTAAACACTATGAGGAGACGACCTAAATCACTGAAACAACCTTCATTCAGAATGTCAGGGTTAAACACTGTGAGGAGACGACCTAAATCACTGAAACAACCTTCATTCAGAATGTCAGGGTTAAACACTATGAGGAGACTACCTAAATCACTGAAACAACCTTCATTCAGAATGTCAGGGTTAAACACTATGAGGAGACTACCTAAATCACTGAAACAACCTTCATTCAGAATGTCAGGGTTAAACACTGTGAGGAGACTACCTAAATCACTGAAACAACCTTCATTCAGAATGTCAGGGTTAAACACTGTGAGGAGACGACCTAAATCACTGAAACAACCTTCATTCAGAATGTCAGGGTTAAACACTATGAGGAGACGACCTAAATCACTGAAACAACCTTCATTCAGAATGTCAGGGTTAAACACTATGAGGAGACGACCTAAATCACTGAAACAACCTTCATTCAGAATGTCAGGGTTAAACACTATGAGGAGACGACCCAAATCACTGAAACAACCTTCATTCAGAATGTCAGGGTTAAACACTGTGAGGAGACTACCTAAATCACTGAAACAACCTTCATTCAGAATGTCAGGGTTAAACACTATGAGGAGACGACCTAAATCACTGAAACAACCTTCATTCAGAATGTCAGGGTTAAACACTATGAGGAGACTACCTAAATCACTGAAACAACCTTCATTCAGAATGTCAGGGTTAAACACTGTGAGGAGACGACCTAAATCACTGAAACAACCTTCATTCAGAATGTCAGGGTTAAACACTGTGAGGAGACTACCTAAATCACTGAAACAACCTTCATTCAGAATGTCAGGGTTAAACACTGTGAGGAGACGACCTAAATCACTGAAACAACCTTCATTCAGAATGTCAGGGTTAAACACTGTGAGGAGACGACCTAAATCACTGAAACAACCTTCATTCAGAATGTCAGGGTTAAACACTGTGAGGAGACTACCTAAATCACTGAAACAACCTTCATTCAGAATGTCAGGGTTAAACACTATGAGGAGACTACCTAAATCACTGAAACAACCTTCATTCAGAATGTCAGGGTTAAACACTATGAGGAGGACCTAAATCACTGAAACAACCTTCATTCAGAATGTCAGGGTTAAACACTGTGAGGAGACTACCTAAATCACTGAAACAACCTTCATTCAGAATGTCAGGGTTAAACACTGTGAGGAGACGACCTAAATCACTGAAACAACCTTCATTCAGAATGTCAGGGTTAAACACTGTGAGGAGACGACCTAAATCACTGAAACAACCTTCATTCAGAATGTCAGGGTTAAACACTGTGAGGAGACGACCTAAATCACTGAAACAACCTTCATTCAGAATGTCAGGGTTAAACACTATGAGGAGACGACCTAAATCACTGAAACAACCTTCATTCAGAATGTCAGGGTTAAACACTGTGAGGAGACGACCTAAATCACTGAAACAACCTTCATTCAGAATGTCAGGGTTAAACACTGAGGAGACTACCTAAATCACTGAAACAACCTTCATTCAGAATGTCAGGGTTAAACACTATGAGGAGACTACCTAAATCACTGAAACAACCTTCATTCAGAATGTCAGGGTTAAACACTATGAGGAGACGACCTAAATCACTGAAACAACCTTCATTCAGAATGTCAGGGTTAAACACTATGAGGAGACGACCTAAATCACTGAAACAACCTTCATTCAGAATGTCAGGGTTAAACACTATGAGGAGACGACCTAAATCACTGAAACAACCTTCATTCAGAATGTCAGGGTTAAACACTATGAGGAGACGACCTAAATCACTGAAACAACCTTCATTCAGAATGTCAGGGCTAAACACTATGAGGAGACGACCTAAATCACTGAAACAACCTTCATTCAGAATGTCAGGGTTAAACACTATGAGGAGACTACCTAAATCACTGAAACAACCTTCATTCAGAATGTCAGGGTTAAACACTATGAGGAGACGACCTAAATCACTGAAACAACCTTCATTCAGAATGTCAGGGTTAAACACTATGAGGAGACTACCTAAATCACTGAAACAACCTTCATTCAGAATGTCAGGGTTAAACACTATGAGGAGACGACCTAAATCACTGAAACTACCTTCATTCAGAATGTCAGGGTTAAACACTATGAGGAGACGACCTAAATCACTGAAACAACCTTCATTCATAATGTCAGGGTTAAACACTATGAGGAGACTACCTAAATCACTGAAACAACCTTCATTCATAATGTCAGGGTTAAACACTATGAGGAGACTACCTAAATCACTGAAACAACCTTCATTCAGAATGTCAGGGTTAAACACTGTGAGGAGACTACCTAAATCACTGAGACAACCTTCATTCAGAATGTCAGGGCTAAACACTGTGAGGAGACTACCTAAATCACTGAAACAACCTTCATTCAGAATGTCAGGGCTAAACACTATGAGGAGACTACCTAAATCACTGAAACAACCTTCATTCAGAATGTCAGGGTTAAACACTATGAGGAGACTACCTAAATCACTGAAACAACCTTCATTCAGAATGTCAGGGTTAAACACTGTGAGGAGACGACCTAAATCACTGAAACAACCTTCATTCAGAATGTCAGGGTTAAACACTGTGAGGAGACTACCTAAATCACTGAAACAACCTTCATTCAGAATGTCAGGGTTAAACACTATGAGGAGACTACCTAAATCACTGAAACAACCTTCATTCAGAATGTCAGGGTTAAACACTGTGAGGAGACTACCTAAATCACTGAAACAACCTTCATTCAGAATGTCAGGGTTAAACACTGTGAGGAGACTACCTAAATCACTGAAACAACCTTCATTCAGAATGTCAGGGTTAAACACTATGAGGAGACTACCTAAATCACTGAAACAACCTTCATTCAGAATGTCAGGGTTAAACACTATGAGGAGACTACCTAAATCACTGAAACAACCTTCATTCAGAATGTCAGGGTTAAACACTATGAGGAGACTACCTAAATCACTGAAACAACCTTCATTCAGAATGTCAGGGTTAAACACTATGAGGAGACTACCTAAATCACTGAAACAACCTTCATTCAGAATGTCAGGGTTAAACACTGTGAGGAGACGACCTAAATCACTGAGACAACCTTCATTCAGAATGTCAGGGTTAAACACTATGAGGAGACTACCTAAATCACTGAAACAACCTTCATTCAGAATGTCAGGGTTAAACACTATGAGGAGACTACCTAAATCACTGAGACAACCTTCATTCAGAATGTCAGGGTTAAACACTGTGAGGAGACTACCTAAATCACTGAAACAACCTTCATTCAGAATGTCAGGGTTAAACACTGTGAGGAGACTACCTAAATCACTGAAACAACCTTCATTCAGAATGTCAGGGTTAAACACTATGAGGAGACTACCTAAATCACTGAAACAACCTTCATTCAGAATGTCAGGGTTAAACACTGTGAGGAGACTACCTAAATCACTGAAACAACCTTCATTCAGAATGTCAGGGTTAAACACTGTGAGGAGACTACCTAAATCACTGAAACAACCTTCATTCAGAATGTCAGGGTTAAACACTATGAGGAGACTACCTAAATCACTGAAACAACCTTCATTCAGAATGTCAGGGTTAAACACTATGAGGAGACTACCTAAATCACTGAAACAACCTTCATTCAGAATGTCAGGGTTAAACACTGTGAGGAGACGACCTAAATCACTGAAACAACCTTCATTCAGAATGTCAGGGTTAAACACTATGAGGAGACGACCTAAATCACTGAAACAACCTTCATTCAGAATGTCAGGGTTAAACACTATGAGGAGACGACCTAAATCACTGAAACAACCTTCATTCAGAATGTCAGGGTTAAACACTATGAGGAGACTACCTAAATCACTGAAACAACCTTCATTCAGAATGTCAGGGTTAAACACTGTGAGGAGACGACCTAAATCACTGAAACAACCTTCATTCAGAATGTCAGGGTTAAACACTGTGAGGAGACTACCTAAATCACTGAAACAACCTTCATTCAGAATGTCAGGGTTAAACACTATGAGGAGACGACCTAAATCACTGAAACAACCTTCATTCAGAATGTCAGGGTTAAACACTGTGAGGAGACGACCTAAATCACTGAAACAACCTTCATTCAGAATGTCAGGGTTAAACACTGTGAGGAGACGACCTAAATCACTGAAACAACCTTCATTCAGAATGTCAGGGTTAAACACTATGAGGAGACTACCTAAATCACTGAAACAACCTTCATTCAGAATGTCAGGGTTAAACACTGTGAGGAGACTACCTAAATCACTGAAACAACCTTCATTCAGAATGTCAGGGTTAAACACTGTGAGGAGACGACCTAAAATCACTGAAACAACCTTCATTCAGAATGTCAGGGTTAAACACTGTGAGGAGACTACCTAAATCACTGAAACAACCTTCATTCAGAATGTCAGGGTTAAACACTATGAGGAGACGACCTAAATCACTGAAACAACCTTCATTCAGAATGTCAGGGTTAAACACTATGAGGAGACGACCTAAATCACTGAAACAACCTTCATTCAGAATGTCAGGGTTAAACACTATGAGGAGACGACCTAAATCACTGAAACAACCTTCATTCAGAATGTCAGGGTTAAACACTATGAGGAGACTACCTAAATCACTGAAACAACCTTCATTCAGAATGTCAGGGTTAAACACTATGAGGAGACGACCTAAATCACTGAAACAACCTTCATTCAGAATGTCAGGGTTAAACACTATGAGGAGACGACCTAAATCACTGAAACAACCTTCATTCAGAATGTCAGGGTTAAACACTATGAGGAGACTACCTAAATCACTGAAACGACCTTCATTCAGAATGTCAGGGTTAAACACTGTGAGGAGACTACCTAAATCACTGAAACAACCTTCATTCAGAATGTCAGGGTTAAACACTATGAGGAGACGACCTAAATCACTGAAACAACCTTCATTCAGAATGTCAGGGTTAAACACTATGAGGAGACGACCTAAATCACTGAAACAACCTTCATTCAGAATGTCAGGGTTAAACACTATGAGGAGACGACCTAAATCACTGAAACAACCTTCATTCAGAATGTCAGGGTTAAACACTGTGAGGAGACTACCTAAATCACTGAAACAACCTTCATTCAGAATGTCAGGGTTAAACACTATGAGGAGACTACCTAAATCACTGAAACAACCTTCATTCAGAATGTCAGGGTTAAACACTGTGAGGAGACTACCTAAATCACTGAAACAACCTTCATTCAGAATGTCAGGGTTAAACACTCTGAGGAGACGACCTAAATCACTGAAACAACCTTCATTCAGAATGTCAGGGTTAAACACTATGAGGAGACTACCTAAATCACTGAAACAACCTTCATTCAGAATGTCAGGGTTAAACACTATGAGGAGACGACCTAAATCACTGAAACAACCTTCATTCAGAATGTCAGGGTTAAACACTGTGAGGAGACTACCTAAATCACTGAAACAACCTTCATTCAGAATGTCAGGGTTAAACACTGTGAGGAGACTACCTAAATCACTGAAACAACCTTCATTCAGAATGTCAGGGTTAAACACTGTGAGGAGACTACCTAAATCACTGAAACAACCTTCATTCAGAATGTCAGGGTTAAACACTGTGAGGAGACTACCTAAATCACTGAAACAACCTTCATTCAGAATGTCAGGGTTAAACACTGTGAGGAGACGACCTAAATCACTGAAACAACTTTTCCAGTAACAGGTGCAATAAATCCAAACTGATTGGATTAGTTTCTAAAAACATTGTTTATTAAACTTTGTGAAGCACAAGATTAATCAATCAATCAATGTACATGCAAAAACAGAGATATTAAAAACAATTTTTACCTGCAGGGGCGGGGTTTTGATGGGAATGTCACACTCAATGCTGGTTATTAACAACATTAAGTGTTAATTTATCTCCTGAATCAACACAAAAAAACTGTTGCACTGAAAAATCATCACTAGGCAACACTGGAGAATATCCTGTGCACATACACACACACACACACACACACACACACACACACACACACACACACACACACACACACACACACACACACACACACACACACACACACACACACACACACACACACACACACACACACACACACACACACACACACACACACTTTATATGTACAGCAAATAACACTTTCCTCTATTTGGTGGACATTGTAGGTTCCATATTGCCATATTTAGCAAGACATGTGTCAAGGCATCAGGCAACAAAACTCCACCAGGCGGAAACAGTTGTTCTACTCTGCTTGAAAAGCCTCTGACATTTATACAAATCATATTCAAATCTATTTACATAACCAAAACCATTGGAGCCTTGAGGTGTTTTAGACCGAGATGTGAATCATTTACGTGTTTTCTGTTCTCTCGATGCTAAAGAAAACCTTAACAAAATGGAGATCCCAATATCATAGACAACTCCGTTTGCAGGGTTCGTTAACGAAGAGGGCGGTGCTGTGTACATTACTACTCTGACTGGGGAGATGGAGGAGTTCAAGAGGAAGGGAAATAGTTTGAGACAACAAAAAACCCTGGATCAGGAGAAAGAGTCTAGGATCACAACACACAGGGCTGGAAGAGGAGAGGGTGTCTTGAAACAAAAACACATGGAACCAAACCTCTCCTCCAAACCAACTCTGAACTTTCACTTCATGAAGCCACGTATCTGCAGGGCAAAGAGAAAGACACACACAGGCCCAGAAAATGCTGATGATTAACTTTTCATAAGAAAGAGTGAGAGGGGGAGAAAACTCAAAAGGAAAGCTAGATGATGGGGGAGAAGAGAGAGCGAGTTAGAGATAAAGAGAGAGAGAAACAGCGAGCAAAAGAGGGATAGCAGGCATGGCCCATCTCCCACACGCCTTAGGGTTGAGGGATCTCTCTCTCAACAACAAACAGCCTACTGGGGCATGAGCCAGCGTGTGTGCATGTGTACATGTGTGACCGAGCCAGCGTGTATACTAGTAGGAACTCTTAAGAGGCTCCGGCGTAGAGCCCCATAGTGTAAACACGCAGCTGCAAGAAATGGCGATGGAAACATGTGAAGCGAAACAGCTGAAAGAAATCCAACAACCAGAGCGTCAGTAGAGCACTGTGAATCCTCGGGAGTCAGCACTCTCACTCACTCACTCACAGAGAGAGAGAAGACTACAACGAAGACAGACAAATACATTCAGAAAGAGAATAAAAGTACTTAGAGACATAAATATGACATAGTTATACACATTTGAGAACATAGAGAAAGTGAGAGTCAGAGAGCTAACAACCTGTTTCCCCATTTAACAGCACAGGCCTCTCCATAGTCACATCTAGGAGTCAGAAATGCCAATGTTTCCCCATTCCCCATTTAACAGCACAGGCCTCTCCATAGTCACATCTAGGAGTCAGCAATGCCAATGTTTCCCCATTTAACAGCACAGGCCTCTCCATAGTCACATCTAGGAGTCAGCAATGCCAATGTTTCCCCATTTAACAGCACAGGCCTCTCCATAGTCACATCTAGAAGTCAGAAATGCCAATGTTTCCCCATTTAACAGCACAGGCCTCTCCATAGTCACATCTAGGAGTCAGAAATGCCCATGTTTCCCCATTTAACAGCACAGGCCTCTCCATAGTCACATCTAGGAGTCAGACATGTTTCCCCATTTAACAGCACAGGCCTCTCCATAGTCACATCTAGGAGTCAGCAATGCCAATGTTTCTCCATTTAACAGCACAGGCCTCTCTACAGTCACATCTAGGAGTCAGACATGTTTCCCCATTTAACAGCACAGGCCTCTCCATAGTCACATCTAGGAGTCAGAAATGCCAATGTTACCCCATTTAACAGCACAGGCCTCTCCATAGTCACATCTAGGAGTCAGAAATGCCCATGTTTCCCCATTTAACAGCACAGGCCTCTCCATAGTCACATCTAGGAGTCAGAAATGCCAATGTTTCCCCATTTAACAGCACAGGCCTCTCCATAGTCACATCTAGGAGTCAGCAATGCCCATGTTTCCCCATTTAACAGCACAGGCCTCTCCATAGTCACATCTAGAAGTCAGAAATGCCCATGTTTCCCCATTTAACAGCACAGGCCTCTCCATAGTCACATCTAGGAGTCAGCAATGCCCATGTTTCTCCATTTAACAGCACAGGCCTCTCCATAGTCACATCTAGAAGTCAGAAATGCCCATGTTTCCCCATTTAACAGCACAGGCCTCTCCATAGTCACATCTAGGAGTCAGAAATGCCCATGTTTCCCCATTTAACAGCACAGGCCTCTCCATAGTCACATCTAGGAGTCAGAAATGCCAATGTTTCCCCATTTAACAGCACAGGCCTCTCCATAGTCACATCTAGGAGTCAGAAATGCCCATGTTTCCCCATTTAACAGCACAGGCCTCTCCATAGTCACATCTAGGAGTCAGAAATGCCAATGTTTCCCCATTTAACAGCACAGGCCTCTCCATAGTCACATCTAGGAGTCAGAAATGCCAATGTTTCTCCATTTAACAGCACAGGCCTCTCCATAGTCACATCTAGGAGTCAGAAATGCCAATGTTTCCCCATTTAACAGCACAGGCCTCTCCATAGTCACATCTAGGAGTCAGAAATGCCAATGTTTCCCCATTTAACAGCACAGGCCTCTCCATAGTCACATCTAGGAGTCAGAAATGCCCATGTTTCCCCATTTAACAGCACAGGCCTCTCTACAGTCACATCTAGGAGTCAGAAATGCCCATGTTTCCCCATTTAACAGCACAGGCCTCTCCATAGTCACATCTAGGAGTCAGAAATGCCCATGTTTCCCCATTTAACAGCACAGGCCTCTCCATAGTCACATCTAGGAGTCAGAAATGCCCATGTTTCCCCATTTAACAGCACAGGCCTCTCCATAGTCACATCTAGGAGTCAGAAATGCCCATGTTTCCCCATTTAACAGCACAGGCCTCTCTACAGTCACATCTAGGAGTCAGAAATGCCCATGTTTCCCCATTTAACAGCACAGGCCTCTCCATAGTCACATCTAGAAGTCAGAAATGCCAATGTTTCTCCATTTAACAGCACAGGCCTCTCCATAGTCACATCTAGGAGTCAGCAATGCCAATGTTTCTCCATTTAACAGCACAGGCCTCTCCATAGTCACATCTAGGAGTCAGAAATGCCCATGTTTCCCCATTTAACAGCACAGGCCTCTCCATAGTCACATCTAGGAGTCAGCAATGCCCATGTTTCCCCATTTAACAGCACAGGCCTCTCCATAGTCACATCTAGGAGTCAGAAATGCCCATGTTTCCCCATTTAACAGCACAGGCCTCTCCATAGTCACATCTAGGAGTCAGAAATGCCCATGTTTCCCCATTTAACAGCACAGGCCTCTCCATAGTCACATCTAGGAGTCAGCAATGCCCATGTTTCCCCATTTAACAGCACAGGCCTCTCTACAGTCACATATAGGAGTCAGAAATGCCCATGTTTCCCCATTTAACAGCACAGGCCTCTCCATAGTCACATCTAGGAGTCAGAAATGCCCATGTTTCCCCATTTAACAGCACAGGCCTCTCCATAGTCACATCTAGGAGTCAGACATGTTTCCCCATTTAACAGCACAGGCCTCTCCATAGTCACATCTAGGAGTCAGAAATGCCAATGTTTCTCCATTTAACAGCACAGGCCTCTCCATAGTCACATCTAGGAGTCAGAAATGCCAATGTTTCCCCATTTAACAGCACAGGCCTCTCCATAGTCACATCTAGGAGTCAGCAATGCCCATGTTTCCCCATTTAACAGCACAGGCCTCTCCATAGTCACATCTAGGAGTCAGCAATGCCCATGTTTCCCCATTTAACAGCACAGGCCTCTCCATAGTCACATCTAGGAGTCAGCAATGCCAATGTTTCCCCATTTAACAGCACAGGCCTCTCCATAGTCACATCTAGGAGTCAGCAATGCCCATGTTTCCCCATTTAACAGCACAGGCCTCTCCATAGTCACATCTAGGAGTCAGAAATGCCCATGTTTCCCCATTTAACAGCACAGGCCTCTCCATAGTCACATCTAGGAGTCAGAAATGCCAATGTTTCCCCATTTAACAGCACAGGCCTCTCCATAGTCACATCTAGGAGTCAGCAATGCCAATGTTTCTCCATTTAACAGCACAGGCCTCTCCATAGTCACATCTAGGAGTCAGAAATGCCAATGTTTCCCCATTTAACAGCACAGGCCTCTCCATAGTCACATCTAGGAGTCAGCAATGCCCATGTTTCCCCATTTAACAGCACAGGCCTCTCCATAGTCACATCTAGGAGTCAGCAATGCCAATGTTTCCCCATTTAACAGCACAGGCCTCTCCATAGTCACATCTAGGAGTCAGAAATGCCCATGTTTCCCCATTTAACAGCACAGGCCTCTCCATAGTCACATCTAGGAGTCAGAAATGCCAATGTTTCCCCATTTAACAGCACAGGCCTCTCCATAGTCACATCTAGGAGTCAGAAATGCCCATGTTTCCCCATTTAACAGCACAGGCCTCTCCATAGTCACATCTAGGAGTCAGACATGTTTCCCCATTTAACAGCGCAGGTCTCTCCATAGTCACATCTAGGAGTCAGCAATGCCAATGTTTCCCCATTTAACAGCACAGGCCTCTCCATAGTCACATCTAGGAGTCAGACATGTTTCCCCATTTAACAGCACAGGCCTCTCCATAGTCACATCTAGGAGTCAGAAATGCCAATGTTTCCCCATTTAACAGCACAGGCCTCTCCATAGTCACATCTAGGAGTCAGAAATGCCAATGTTTCCCCATTTAACAGCACAGGCCTCTCCATAGTCACATCTAGGAGTCAGAAATGCCCATGTTTCCCCATTTAACAGCACAGGCCTCTCCATAGTCACATCTAGGAGTCAGACATGTTTCCCCATTTAACAGCACAGGCCTCTCCATAGTCACATCTAGGAGTCAGCAATGCCCATGTTTCCCCATTTAACAGCACAGGCCTCTCCATAGTCACATCTAGAAGTCAGAAATGCCCATGTTTCCCCATTTAACAGCACAGGCCTCTCCATAGTCACATCTAGGAGTCAGCAATGCCCATGTTTCTCCATTTAACAGCACAGGCCTCTCCATAGTCACATCTAGAAGTCAGAAATGCCCATGTTTCCCCATTTAACAGCACAGGCCTCTCCATAGTCACATCTAGGAGTCAGAAATGCCCATGTTTCCCCATTTAACAGCACAGGCCTCTCCATAGTCACATCTAGGAGTCAGAAATGCCAATGTTTCCCCATTTAACAGCACAGGCCTCTCCATAGTCACATCTAGGAGTCAGAAATGCCCATGTTTCCCCATTTAACAGCACAGGCCTCTCTACAGTCACATCTAGGAGTCAGAAATGCCCATGTTTCCCCATTTAACAGCACAGGCCTCTCTACAGTCACATCTAGGAGTCAGCAATGCCAATGTTTCCCCATTTAACAGCACAGGCCTCTCTACAGTCACATCTAGGAGTCAGAAATGCCAATGTTTCCCCATTTAACAGCACAGGCCTCTCCATAGTCACATCTAGGAGTCAGAAATGCCCATGTTTCCCCATTTAACAGCACAGGCCTCTCCATAGTCACATCTAGGAGTCAGCAATGCCCATGTTTCTCCATTTAACAGCACAGGCCTCTCCATAGTCACATCTAGGAGTCAGCAATGCCCATGTTTCCCCATTTAACAGCACAGGCCTCTCCATAGTCACATCTAGGAGTCAGAAATGCCAATGTTTCTCCATTTAACAGCACAGGCCTCTCCATAGTCACATCTAGGAGTCAGCAATGCCAATGTTTCCCCATTTAACAGCACAGGCCTCTCCATAGTCACATCTAGGAGTCAGCAATGCCCATGTTTCCCCATTTAACAGCACAGGCCTCTCCATAGTCACATCTAGGAGTCAGACATGTTTCCCCATTTAACAGCACAGGCCTCTCCATAGTCACATCTAGGAGTCAGACATGTTTCTCCATTTAACAGCACAGGCCTCTCCATAGTCACATCTAGGAGTCAGCAATGCCAATGTTTCCCCATTTAACAGCACAGGCCTCTCCATAGTCACATCTAGGAGTCAGCAATGCCCATGTTTCCCCATTTAACAGCACAGGCCTCTCCATAGTCACATCTAGGAGTCAGCAATGCCCATGTTTCCCCATTTAACAGCACAGGCCTCTCCATAGTCACATCTAGGAGTCAGCAATGCCCATGTTTCCCCATTTAACAGCACAGGCCTCTCCATAGTCACATCTAGGAGTCAGCAATGCCAATGTTTCCCCATTTAACAGCACAGGCCTCTCCATAGTCACATCTAGGAGTCAGAAATGCCCATGTTTCCCCATTTAACAGCACAGGCCTCTCCATAGTCACATCTAGGAGTCAGAAATGCCCATGTTTCTCCATTTAACAGCACAGGCCTCTCCATAGTCACATCTAGGAGTCAGCAATGCCAATGTTTCCCCATTTAACAGCACAGGCCTCTCCATAGTCACATCTAGGAGTCAGAAATGCCAATGTTTCTCCATTTAACAGCACAGGCCTCTCCATAGTCACATCTAGGAGTCAGAAATGCCCATGTTTCCCCATTTAACAGCACAGGCCTCTCCATAGTCACATCTAGGAGTCAGCAATGCCAATGTTTCCCCATTTAACAGCACAGGCCTCTCCATAGTCACATCTAGGAGTCAGAAATGCCAATGTTTCCCCATTTAACAGCACAGGCCTCTCCATAGTCACATCTAGGAGTCAGAAATGCCAATGTTTCCCCATTTAACAGCACAGGCCTCTCTACAGTCACATCTAGGAGTCAGAAATGCCAATGTTTCTCCATTTAACAGCACAGGCCTCTCCATAGTCACATCTAGGAGTCAGAAATGCCCATGTTTCCCCATTTAACAGCACAGGCCTCTCCATAGTCACATCTAGGAGTCAGAAATGCCCATGTTTCCCCATTTAACAGCACAGGCCTCTCCATAGTCACATCTAGGAGTCAGACATGTTTCCCCATTTAACAGCACAGGCCTCTCCATAGTCACATCTAGGAGTCAGCAATGCCCATGTTTCCCCATTTAACAGCACAGGCCTCTCCATAGTCACATCTAGGAGTCAGAAATGCCCATGTTTCTCCATTTAACAGCACAGGCCTCTCCATAGTCACATCTAGGAGTCAGAAATGCCAATGTTTCCCCATTTAACAGCACAGGCCTCTCCATAGTCACATCTAGGAGTCAGAAATGCCCATGTTTCCCCATTTAACAGCACAGGCCTCTCCATAGTCACATCTAGGAGTCAGAAATGCCAATGTTTCCCCATTTAACAGCACAGGCCTCTCTACAGTCACATCTAGGAGTCAGAAATGCCAATGTTTCCCCATTTAACAGCACAGGCCTCTCTACAGTCACATCTAGGAGTCAGAAATGCCCATGTTTCCCCATTTAACAGCACAGGCCTCTCCATAGTCACATCTAGGAGTCAGAAATGCCAATGTTTCCCCATTTAACAGCACAGGCCTCTCTACAGTCACATCTAGGAGTCAGAAATGCCCATGTTTCCCCATTCCCCATTTAACAGCAGTGTTTTCTTTCAAATGGTACCAATAATATCCTTGGTTCTGTGCCTGAGCTACAGGCTGTTAGAATGTCTTCAGGCGGAAATTTAAACAAGTAGAGGTTTTAATGATGAACTGTCGTTTCACTTTGCTTATTTGAGCTGTTCTTGCCATAATATGGACTTGGTCTTTTACCAAATAGGGCTATTTCTGTATACTACCCCTACCTTGTCACAACACAACTGATTGGCTCAAACGCATTAAGAAGGAAAGAAATTCCTCAAACGTGTTAATTGAAATGCATTCCAGGTGACTACCTCATGAAGCTGGTTGAGAGAATGCCAAGAGTGTGCAAAGCTGTCATCAAGGCAAAGGGTGGCTATTTAAAGAATCTCAAATATAAAATATATTTTGATTTGTTTAACACTTTTTTAGTTTCTACATTTCATAGGTTTGATGTCTTCACTATTATTCTACAATGTAAAATAAAGAAAAACGCTGGAATGAGTCGGTGTGTCCAAACTTTTGACAGATACTATGACGTGCACACAATAACTCACACACACAGAGTGATGTGCAATGTACCACACAAATGCAACACACACACACTAGTTTGATAACAGCATTGAAGGTGATGTTGTGCTGTAAATCTAACATGCTGACCACACCACTTCCATGGCATGCATTGCAAAATAAATGTAAACATCCATGTTATTCAATTATAGCACCCACACTGCTCGCGCACACCAACGAGCGTCTGCATTGCCAAGCGCTAAAATAGAAAAGTCAGTTCTATTTGTGATGCTGAACGTTGTGCAAGTCCTGCCTCTCCTCATTGGTTTATATAAGCAGTTGACTCTCCCATCTCCTCATTGGTTTATAGAAGCAGATACCCACATGCCATCGGTTGGCCGTTTTATGTGTGGATTAATTGTTGGAGTAGAGGATCTTGTGCATTTCGGGTAAAATAACAACTCAACGTTTATATCCCAGGACAGATTAGCTAGCAACAGCAAGCTATCTAAATAGAGTTAATTAGTTAGCGACTGCAAGCTAGCTAGATAAATTGCCATAAGTGTTTAATGCTTTTCGACCTGTCCCAAATTAGTATAATTGGTTCAGAGTTTGTTTTGATATTTCAACCTGTGTGTCGTGATCGCGTTTGGTGCGGGGGGGGACAAAATCCATTTGTGCACGATGGCGCGCGCGGCCGGTCTGGGTAGGGTGCCATATAGACCAGGGATGACACAGAGTCCCCGCAAAGCAGAGCTCTATCACAAGTTGAAGTGAAACCAGAGAAAGTCACAGCTGGTAACCAAGCCTGTAATAAAGGAGTACAGCAACCTCTCCATAGCTGCACACACAGGCACACAGGCACACAGGCACACAGGCACACACACCGAACGCTGACATTTATAAGGCAATATAACACTTCATAAGAAGTTGTTCCAAGTGAAGTGTTACAAAATACTTTTTGGAGAGCAGAAAAAAGTGAACACGTGAACAGCGGGCAAACCTGGATATACTTTTTTCCAGCTACAGTGTTTTTAGATGGATGCCTTTTCCTTAACCACGAACTAGCCAGGCCTCAGGGGCAGTATGTGGTGGGCTAGAGTAGCTGGCTCCCATTGTTTATTGTACATTCAGAACAGACCCAAACCAACCGGTTGAAAAGTAGACCGAAGAAAAGCCCGGTGGTGAAATAAGCCGGCAGGAGGATTCTGTAAAATGTAGACAGAAACGTTTGGTGGTGTTCTTCCTCCCTGCTGTGTAGACAGTAGATAGAGGGGGTAGCTGAGCTTAGAAAAAAGGTGGTGGAAGAGAAACAATGATTAAGATGTGGGGGTGGATTGGTAAGCAGTCGGAGGAATTAGGTAAGACACGCCGACACAGCACAAGCATATGCACACACGTACACTATCAGCTTCAATGAGATGTATCATTCACCCTGGGGCATTTTCATTTTCAAGTATTGCCATGGTGGTATCATTAGTGATGGGGTGGGGAAATTCACTAACATATCGCAATATTATTTTTTAACAAAATTATAGCAATATTTGACAATATTATTTGTTATTTGAGTATCAATTTGTAAAAAAAATAAATATTATTTTTAAATAGTGAACCAACATGTTTTCATCACTTTTATTTCCCTGACTGATCAGAACTCATTTTGTCCTGCTCTCTCTGGTCCCTCTGCAGAAGACATGTAGTGAGCAATATGTGTGGAACATCAAATCGCAACACATATACTGTACATATCAGTCATTTATCAGATGTTCTTATCGAGATCAACTTACATGAGCAGTTAGGGTTAAGTGCCTTGCTCAATGGCACATCGACAGATGTTTAACATAGTTGGCTCTGGGATTCGAAACAGTGACCTTTTGGTTACTGGCCCACTGGGCTACTGTGAGAATCACAATACATATAATTTCAGCACAGTATCATGAAAATACATGAAAATGAAAATAATAACCTATGGTGAGGTCCCTGGCAATTCCCAGACTAGTGACGACAGAGCTTTGATAGGACAGCTCAGTCCTCTCTCTCTCTCTGCACTGACAGGACATACTCACTCAGGTCCTTGTGGTTTGCTCTGGTGTGTTGGCCCTAGATCACACCAGCTGACCTTTGTCACCGTCCTTCTGCCAGAAAGATCCATATTATCTTGGCAGAAGTGCAGGAGTTAACCCCCTCTCTCTCCACAGAAGCGAAGGTGATGGCTGAGTAAACACAGTGTAGGATGTATAACATTTAGTGTCACTATGTTCAGAATAGTTTTAGTGACATCTTTGGAAGAGACTAGGAAACCACCCATGTTGAACGTGGAAAGTTGAGCCCGATTCAGCGGGTTTAGAAATACCTCAGCACATGTTGCCTAACAACAGTGGGGAGAAAATAAGCTAACTATCTATGTTAAATGAACTGTGACCGCGGCACTATGTTCCCTTATAGCAGGGTTCCCAAACTCAGGCCTGGGCCCTTGATTTGTACAGCAGCTTGTACCAGCTGGACGGGGTCGACAGTTGATCAAACACGCATTGCCACTGGACGGGGTCGACAGTTGATCACACACGCATTGTCACTGGACGGGGTCGACAGTTGATCACACACGCATTGTCACCGGACGGGGTCGACAGTTGATCACACACGCATTGTCACCGGACGGGGTCGACAGTTGATCACACACGCATTGTCACTGGACGGGGTCGACAGTTGATCACACACGCATTGCCACTGGACGGGGTCGACAGTTGATCACACACGCATTGTCACCGGACGGGGTCGACAGTTGATCACACACGCATTGTCACCGGACGGGGTCGACAGTTGATCACACACGCATTGTCACTGGACGGGGTCGAGTGTTGATCACACACGCATTGCCACTGGACGGGGTCGACAGTTGATCACACACACATTGTCACCGGACGGGGTCGACAGTTGATCACACACGCATTGCCACCGGACGGGGTCGACAGTTGATCACACACGCATTGTCACCGGACGGGGTCGACAGTTGATCACACACGCATTGCCACCGGACGGGGTCGACAGTTGATCACACACGCATTGTCACCGGACGGGGTCGACAGTTGATCACACACGCATTGCCACCGGACGGGGTCGACAGTTGATCACACACGCATTGTCACCGGACGGGGTCGACAGTTGATCACACACGCATTGTCACCGGACGGGGTCGACAGTTGATCACACACGCATTGCCACCGGACGACAGTTGATCACACACGCATTGTCACCGGACGGGGTCGACAGTTGATCACACACGCATTGCCACTGGACGGGGTCGACAGTTGATCACACACGCATTGCCACTGGACGGGGTCGACAGTTGATCACACACGCATTGTCACTGGACGGGGTCGACAGTTGATCACACACGCATTGCCACTGGACGGGGTCGACAGTTGATCACACACGCATTGCCACTGGACGGGGTCGACAGTTGAAATCAATGCAAAGGTGAAACAAGTAGAGTCACTCCAGCCAGTCAGCTGTGATCTGTGACTTGGAGAGAGGGGGAAGGGTTAATGGGAAGGGGAGAGGTCACAGAGATGGAAAGGGAGATATATGAGAAAGATAAAGGACATGAAGAGGGTTTGGAGCAGCTTTCAACCATGAAGTATCCTTCTATATCAGCCAAACAACTCTCTAACTGACCTTTCTTTTTCTTCTGCTGAGACAGACGGAGACCGTAGAGACAGACAAAACAGGGAAAGGAGGAGCAGCTGCATCTGGTCTGAGAAGGGGTGGGAGGACAGAGAGACAGAGAGAGAACTGTGGTGGTGGTGGTTGTGATCAGGTCTTATGTAAGTGTATTATTGTGCAAAGGGGTTGCCATGGTGATCAGGTCTTATGTTGCCATGAATTTGACAGTATCTTACAGGCAGCTAGCTTGGTGGCGAGCAAAGGTCTGTATTTCATTTGGCAAATTTTTTTTTTTTTTTTTTTGTAAAATGTACAATATTATACTGTAAAAAAGTAAATGCTACAGTAATTGGAAGGAATAAATGGATGGATGAATTACATTTATTGAGGAGGCGTTTGTATTTCACAATATTTTACTTTAATTACAAGGGATTTGTGCAAGCAGTTTGGCTGCTTGATAAAGTGATTAAAGCTGGTGATGGGGAAACTAAGCTTCCGGAAGCAATGAGCATTTCCAGACAATTTGGTTGAAAATAGATTCATTACTCAAGGCTTTGATCAAGACAAGAGGCACCTGCTGGTCAAAATAATTCAGAACAGGCAAAATACACTGCTCAAAAATATTAAGGGAACACTTAAACAACACAATATAACTCCAAGTCAATCACACTTCTGTGAAATCAAACTGTGAAATCAAACCGTCCACTTAGGAAGCAACACTGATTGACAATAAATTTCACATGCTGTTGTGCAAATGGAATAGACAACAGGTGGAAATTATAGGCAATTAGCAAGACACCCCCAATAAAGGAGTGGTTCTGCAGGTGGTGACCACAGACCACTTCTCAGTTCCTATGCTTCCTGGCTGATGTTTTGGTCACTTTGAATGCTGGCGGTGCTTTCACTCTAGTGGTAGCATGAGACGGAGTCTACAACCCAGACAAGTGGCTCAGGTAGTGCAGCTCATCTACCATGGCACATCAATACGAGCTGTGGCAAGAAGGTTTGCTGTGTCTGTCAGCGTAGTGTCCAGAGCATGGAGTTGCCCGTTCCCCAGACCTGAATCCAATTGCACACATCTGGGACATCATGTCTCGCTCCATCCACCAACAAGACTGTCCAGGAGTTGGCAGATGCTTTAGTCCAGGTCTGGGAGGAGATCCCTCAGGAGACCATCCGCCACCTCATCAGGAGCATGCCCAGGCGTTGTTGGGAGGTCATACAGGCACGTGGAGGCCACACACACACTACTGAGCCTCATTTTGACTTGTTTTAAGGACATTACATCAAAGTTGGATCAGCCTGAAGTGTGGTTTTCCACTTTAATTTTGAGTGTGACTCCAAATCCAGACCTCCATGGGTTGATAAATTTGATTTCCATTGATAATTTGTGTGATTTTGTTGTCAGCACATTCAACTATGTAAAGAAAAAGGTATTTAATAAGAATATTTCATTCATTCAGATCTAGGATGTGTTATTTTAGTGTTCCCTTGATTTTTTTGAGCAGTGTATTATAGACAACGTCACACACATCGTAGCGCACAGCCTTTTTGTCTTCTACCAAACCAATCAGCTGGTCGTTCGACCAAACAAGGCTTCATTCATCACATCCTTATGATAAAGCGATATAAGCACCGGCACAGTGCTGATTTGCAATTTCAACGCCTCAGAGCTCTGGAATCTAAAGTAACATTACTGGGTTACAACACATTAATAAATATGTTGTGCTTTATATCACTTGCAAAAAAAAGAAGAGTAGATAAAGGCTCCCAAACTGTCACAAACAACACAGGAAAAACATTTAAGGTTTAAGATTTGCTGCCTGCTCTAATCTGTCCCCTATACATTTTAAATTGAAGGGGTATTATAACCACATAGGACGTAAATTGGTACCGCATTCTCACTCACGGGTGCAACAAATATAGCCTCTTTCAAGGCACGCCTAAAAGTATGTTAATGAGCTAGATACAATACCATGCACCCACTAGTTGTCAAAAGCTAGGTACTAGGTAGTTGTCAAAAGCTAGGTACTAGGTAGTTGTCAAAAGCTAGGAACTAGGTAGTTGTCAAAAGCTAGGAACTAGGTAGTTGTCAAAAGCTAGGAACTAGGTAGTTGTCAAAAGCTAGGAACTAGGTAGTTGTCAAAAGCTAGGAACTAGGTAGTTGTCAAAAGCTAGGAACTAGGTAGTTGTCAAAAGCTAGGAACTAGGTAGTTGTCAAAAGCTAGGAACTAGGTAGTTGTCAAAAGCTAGGAACTAGGTAGTTGTCAAAAGCTAGGAACTAGGTAGTTGTCAAAAGCTAGGAACTAGGTAGTTGTCAAAAGCTAGGAACTAGGTAGTTGTCAAAAGCTAGGTACTAGGGGTAGTTGTCAAAAGTTAGGTACAACAATGTATTCTGTAGGGTGGAATTACAGTACCATATGAAATACAGCAATTTTCCCACAGTGCACCATAGTATACAGCATGCTGCAGTTAAACATGTTGATAATACCTACAATTATATAAATTACAGTTTTCCATTAGTGTCTGTCACGACTTCCGCCGAGGTTGGCTCTCCTGCCTGTTCGGGCGGTGCTCGGCGGTCGTCGTCACCATCCTACTAGCCACTACCGATCCCTTTTCGTGTATCTGTTGGTTTTGTCTGATTGGTTTCACCTGTGTGTTGTTTAGTTAATTAGTATCTGTATATGTAGTAGGTTGTCCCGCCCCTGTTTTGTGCGGGATTGTTATTTGTGTATTCATGTCAGTCGGTGTATCTTGTGTTGTTATTCTCCGGTCTGTCTTTATCCTGTGTTGGATTGTTCACCCTGTGTGTGTTGGGTTGACCGTGTTTCTTGTTCGCCGGAGAATAAACTGTAATATAGCTATCTGCTCTCTGCGCCTGATTCCACCCACCTTGTTTAGACGTGACAGTGTCGGCAATAAAACAAACTCAAACTCATTCCACGGAGGGCTGAGTGTCTGCGGGTTTTTGTTACACCCTTGTACTTGATTGATTAATTAAGGCCACTAATTAGCAAGGAACTCCCCTCGATTGAGAAGAGGACAAAAGAAAAATGGTGAAATAATGCCTTTTAGCCAATTCAATGATGTAAACACCAGTCGATGTATATACATTTGACTGGTCATGCTTATCGGTCTATAGGTTAATTTGTCTATAGGTTAATTTTAGTGGAATTGTATTGGCACGTGGAGGCTACAGTATATCTGTTATGTATCGTACTTACCCGTGTAGCATACAAAGTAGCAGCATCTCAAACGCAACGGAAGGCAGGTTTCATCAGCACATCACACACCACTTTGCAATGAGCTGGAGGCAGTAGGCTATGCATTTTGAAAACATATACCTACAGTTCTGTCTGATTGCTTAGGCACTATTTTTTTTTACTTTTTTTTGCTAAACTCTACACTAACCACAAAACCTTACACCAAACAAGCAAACCATTCTTGCAAAACTCTTCAAACTCTTAAAAAAAAAATATATATATATATATATATATATATATGTTTTTGCGTCAATACAGTACACACAAACCATCATTTGAATAAGCACATGAAGCAACAACCCTGCACTGATAGTATAAATGAAATGAAAAACACTTTTTCTGTGTGCAGGGCATAGCAGTTTGCAATCATACATGTAGTAACACACATGCACACAGGTATCCAAATGTGTAAAGTGTTCCGAACACACAATATTTTTTATTTTTCTCAAAATGTTCTAACACTCCTCAAACAGCAAAAGCGCAGTAGAAGAAAACAACATTTGTGGGGAAAAATAACAGATAAATGAGGCTACACCTTTGTGGGTCAATAAGACTTCATCCACATAACATGCTGTTTTCCATAAGACGTCATCCACATTTTTATTTTATTTTATTTTACTAGGCAAGTCAGTTAAGAACAAATTCTTATTTTCAATGACGGCCTAGGAACAGTGGGTTAACTGCCTGTTCAGTGGCAGAACGACAGATCTTTCGGTTACTAGTCCAACACTCTAACCACTAGGCTACCCTGCCGCCACACATAACATGCTGTTTTCCATAAGACTTCATCCACATAACATGCTATGTTTTCTTGAGCTAGGCAGCGTGGAAAGTACAGTCGTGGCCAAAAGTTTTGAGAATGAAACAAATATTAATTTTCAAAGTCTGCTGCCTCAGTTTGCATGATGGCAATTTGTATATACTCCAGAAGGTTATGAAGAGTGATCAAATGAATTGCAATTCATTGCAAAGTCCCTCTTTGCCATGCAAATTAACGGAATCTCCCAAAAACATTACCACTGCATTTGAGCACTGCCAGAAAATGGCCACAAAAGAACCAGCTGACATCATGTCAGTGAAAAAAACATCAATATTTTGGGTCCTTGGCCAGGAGACTCCCCAGACCTGATTCCCATTGAGAACTTGTGGTCAATCCTCAAGAGGCGGGTGGACAAACCAAACCCCACAAATTCTGACAAAACTCCAAGCATTGATTATGCAAGAATGGTCTGCCATCAGTCAGGATGTGGCCCAGAAGTGAATTGACAGCATGCCAGGGCAGATTGCAGAAGTCTTGAAAAAGAAGGGTCAACACTGCAAATATTGACTCTTTGCATCAACTTCATGTAATTGTCAATAAAAGCCTTTGAGACTTATGAAATGCAGTATCCCAGAGTAACATCTGACAAAAATATCTAAAGACACTGAAGCAGGAAACTTTGTAGAAATTAATATTTGTCTCAAAACTTTTGGCCACAACCTCCTCTAGTTCTCACCCCGCATACTCTGTGTCCAATATTGGTCTCCATTGTTGTCCAAACAAAATGTTACCTGTGGCCTATGTATAAAAGCTCTGATCAAGCTCTGATTTGTAAGTGAACTCATTATCTAAAAGTGTATTCACGTGTAAATGTGGAAAGGCAATTGGCGAAATAGTGTAGCAATGTAGAGACCAATGTTTACAGTTTTGCTAGAAGTGTGTTATTAAATTGCAAACTGAGTGTAAAGCAGATAATGTGCATTCAGTTGGTACACTTGGTAAATGCATTGGCTACAAGCGTTGCTGGTTTCAGAGATAGTGCTTTTAAGAATTCACTGTTAGTGTTAAAGCATTCAGAAAAAACTGTAATTGTTTGAAACGTGAACGGTTTAATACACGAGTCATGTCTTACCTTGCTTCAAAGTAGCCTATTAGAACTTTCTAAATTTCAAATGGATACTTTCATCTCGGTCACATGAAACCGCTCGCATGCGAGGTGCCCTTTTGTTTTATATGGAACACCGTTTGGGTCAAAAAAAATACACGTCAAATAAGCTTGTTGACCAATCAGGACCTGAAAATGACAGCATGTCACATAATAATTTAACATGTTCATACATTTACTTAGTTTGCATCAGAATAATTGCTTATGAAAGTGTATTTTGTATGTAGCCTTGGCTACTGGTTGAATGAATCTGGGCTCCATCTTCGCACAGCTGTCTCAGAGTCTGTTTGGAATAGGCTATTTGTCGATAAACTGACCAATAGAATAGATCAACTTTACGATTAGGGAGAGGAAACTCAGCAAAAAAAGAAACCTCCCTTTTTCAGGACCCTGTCTTTCAAAGATAATTCATAAAAATCAAAATAACTTCACAGATCTTCATTGTAAAGGGTTTAACCTCTCTAGGGTAGGGGGCAGCATTCGGAATTTTGGATGAAAAGCATGCCCAAATTAAACAGCCTGCTACTCGGGCCTAGAAGATATGATATGCATATAACTGGTCGATTTGGGTAGAAAACACTCTAAAGTTTCCAAAACTGTTAAAATAGTGTCTGTGAGTATAACAGAACTGATTTAGCAGGTGAAAATCTGAGAAAATCCATTCAGGAAACATTTCTTGTTTAACTTTTATATTGACAACGTTATTGTCCATTTGAAATATTATATTATATTATTAAAAAACTTGAGGATTGAATATAAACATCGTTTGACATGTTTCAATGAACTTTGCGGACACAATTTGGAGTTTTTTCTGATTGTTATGACTGAGTTTGAGCCTGTGGATTACTGAAGAAAACGCGCTAACAAAACGGAGGTTTTTGGATATAAAGAGACTTCATCGAACAAAAAGAACATTTATTGAGTAAATTAATGTCTTCTGATTGCTACCATATGAAGATCATCAAAGGTAAGGGATTAATTGTATCTCTATTTCTGAGTTTTGTAATGCTTCTGCTTGGCAGGTTACTGTTTGTAAAAATTTGTCGGCTAGGTATGTTCTGGGCTAGGTATGCTTTCGCCAAAAAACATTTTATAAATATGACACTGTGGTTGGTTTAACAAGAAGTTAATCTTTAAACATATGTAAAATATGTTTTGTTTTCTGAATTTTTATCATGAGCATTTCTGTAATTGAATTTAGCGCTCTGCAACCTCACTGGATGTTGGCCAGATGGGACGCTAGCGTCCCACATACCCTAGAGAGGTTAAACACTGTTTCCCATGCTTTTTCAATGAACCATAAACTATTGATGAACATGCATCTGTGGAACGGTCGTTAAAACACTAACAGCTTACAGACGCTAGGCAGTTATGAAATATTAGGACACTAAAAATGTATTTCTACTGACTCTGAAAAACACCAAAAGAAAGATACACAGGGTCCCTGCTCATCTGAGTGAACATTCCTTAGGCATGCTGCAAGGAGGCCTGAGGACTGCAGATATGGCCAGGGCAATAAATTGCAATATCCGTACTGTAAGACGCCTAAGACAGCGCTATAGGACGGACAGCTGATCATCCTCACAGTGGCAGAACACGTGTAACAACACCTGCACGGGATCGGTATATCCAAACATCAGGACAGGAACAGGATGGCAACAACAACTGCCCGAGTTACCCCAGGTACGCACAATCCCTCCATCAGTGCTCAGACTGTCCACAATAGGCTGAAAGAGGCTGGACTGAGGGCTTGTAGGCCTGTTGCAATGCAGGTCCTCACCAGACAACACCGGCAACAACATCGCCTATGGGCACAAACCCACTGTCGCTGGACCAGACAGGACGGGCAAAAAGTGCTCTTCACTGAAGAGTCGTGGTTTTGTCTCACCAGGAGTGATGGTTGGATTCACATTTATTTAATTTTGCACGCCCAATTTTTCAGTTTTTGATTTGTTAAAAAAGTTTGAAATATCCAATGAATGTCATTCCACTTCATGATTGTGTCCCACTTGTTGTTGATTCTTCACAAAAAAATACAGTTTTATATCTTTATGTTTGAAGCCTGAAATGTGGCAAAAGGTCGTAAAGTTCAAGGGGGCCGAATACTTTTGCAAGCCACTGTATGTACATTGCAATTATATCGAATGAGCGTCCGTTCATGTGCGAAGTATTTCCATGAGCATAGTTCTCAACTGTCTGTATGATAGTGTAATTCCTTTGGCTCTCCCTTTCCCTCTCTTTTGAATCCGTCAATTTGTGTAACAAGCAGTCAAATCGGTTTAGTCCACTGGGGACCTTTCATTGTGTAGTAATCAATGTGTAAGTTATCCTGTTTGTGTTTATGTAATTATGTGTGATTATTTAGTTAGTAAATCAATCATTAACTCTCCTGTTGTGTTCGTTAAATGTTAGTTCATGTTAATTAATTCTGTGTTCCCATTCCAAAATGACTGCCCCATTGTAGCTGACTATAAATCCACAATAATAAATTTATTATCACCTAATGTTGTGTTAGATCTTTTTATCAACTTAAGTTATTGTGTACATTACAAGTTTTGAACTACTATTTGCTATTTATGGCCTGTAGGCCTCATTGACCTGAGCTCATACAAGTCATTTTTGAGTAAAAAAAAAAGCACAATATATGGATTATTTTGACTATAACAAATACTCAGATGAAACATATTCTGCTATTTATCACGGACTACTTCACTGTCAGTTTTCTGGCCTCTCTGCTCCTCACCAGTGTCATGATCAAAGATATGATCAAGAGCCTCACATACAGTATATCGTTTGGTCATTGTGCTGCCACATAATGAATTGTGAGCAAGGCCTCAAAAAAGCTTTCTATACCAGAGCTGTGAGGAAAGTTCTATATATATTATTGCAACAATGTTGCGATTGTTTTTGAGAATGCCAGCAGGTGTGGTTCCCATGGGGGAAAGATTCTATTGGGGAAAAGTTCCTGTGGGGGTTGCCATGGAAGCCAAGAAGAGGAGTGAGGTGTGTGTGAGTGTGTGTGTGTGTGTGTGGGTGTGTATGCTCAAACACATATGCATGTGGGGGTCTGGGAGTGGAAGTGTGTTCATCTGATGAATGGACATATGCTGGAACTCAATTTTATACAGTAATTGTAGTCTCACCCATTCATTTCTAATGACCTGTCATTTTTGACCGGGAACACCTCAGGTGTCAAAAGTTAAATAAAACACCCAAAATGTTATGAAACTCATCAAAATGAATGTTGTGTGTTCAGATGCTTTGTGGACAAAGTCATGGAACCTTATGACAATCCGATTAAATTAACTACATTTTTCAGACAGAAAACTTGTAAATTGGTCCAATTCAACCGGAAACAGCAGGACGGTGAACCCAATTTGTATATGACTGATTCATCATGGACATGAGGGTTTGTGCAGATTTATAGGATACGATGGTCAGAATGAGACTGATAAGGTAAATAAGAATTAACTAAATGACTAATAAAAGTTACATTTATATCTTAGAGTTTAGTCTGGAGATAGTAACTTGTTAAATCATTTTTCCCGTGGTGCCCCCGATTACTACTTAATTAATTGTTATATGATTAATTTAGTTGAACGTGGTATGTAATTATTTTATAAAATAACAAGTCAAACACAATGATAGTCAAGACACGACAGCCCTTTATGAAAGGGTTATCATAGTGTCTGTATATAGGATTAGGGAGAAGAGGTTGGGGTTCACCTTCCAGTCTCTATGAGATCCAGACTGAGACAGAGACCAGGCAGGTTGTTGCTTTGACCTTCACCCACACAGAGCAAACTTCACTTCGGAAGACAGATGCACACTCTGGAAGGGTGTGTGTACATGTGTGCATGCAGAAAGCATTCATACCCCTTCACTTTTTCCACCATTTGTTATATTTACAGCCTTTTTCAAAAATCTATTCAATATTTGTTTTCCTCATCAAACTACGTACCTACAGTTGAAGTCGGAAGTTTCCCTAAACTTATGTTGGAGTCATTAAAACTCCTTTTTCAACCACTACACACATTTCTTGTTAACAATCTATAGTTTTGGCAAGTCGGTTAGGACATCTACATCTAAGTCATTTTTCCAACAATTGTTTACAGACAGATTATTTCAATTATAATTCACTGTATCACAATTCCAGTGGGTCAGAAGTTTACATACACTAAGCTGACTGTGCCTTTAAACAGCTTGGAAAATTCCAGAAAAATTATGTCATGGCTTTAGAAGATTCTGATAGGCTAATTGACATCATTTGAGTCATTTGGAGGTGTACCTGTGGATGTATTTCAAGGCCTACCTTCAAACTCAGTGCCTCTTTGCTTGACATCATGGGAAAATCAAAACAAATCACATTTTATTGGTCACATACACATGGTTAACAGATGTTAATGTGAGTGTAGCGAATCTAACAATTTTACAACAACTACCTTTTACACACAAGTGTAAAGGAATGAATGAGAAAATGTAAATCAAAATATATATGGATGAGCGATGGCCGAACGGCATAGGCAGGATGCAGTAGCTGGTACAGAGTACAATATATACATATGAGATGAGTAATGTAGGGTATGTAAACATTATATAAAGTGGCATTGTTTAAAGTGGCTAGTGATACATTTAATCACCTCCAATTTTTATTATTAAATTGGCTAGATATTTGAGTCAGTATTTTGGCAGCAGCCCCTCAATGTTATTGATGGCTGTTTAACAGTCTGATGGCCTTGAGATAGAAGCTGTTTTTCAGTCTCGGTCCCAGCTTTGATGCACCTGTACTGACCTCGCCTTCTGGAAGATAGCGGGGTGAAAAGGCAGTGGCTCGGGTGGTTGTTGTCCTTGATGCTCTTTATGGCCTTCCTGTAACATCGGGTGGTATAGGTGTCCTGGAGGGCATGTATACCTCACTACCTTCTGGAGAGCCTTACGGTTGTGGGGGGAGCAGTTGCCGTGCTAGGTGATACAGCAAGACAGGATGCTCTCGATCTGTAAAAGTTTGTGAGTGTTTTTGGTGACAAGCCAAATTTCTTCAGCCTCCTGTGGTTGAAGAGGTGCTGTTGAGCCTTCTTCACCACGCTGTGTGTGTGGGTGGACCAATTCAGTTTGTCCATGATGTGTACGTCGAGGAACTTAAGAAACTTTCCACCTTCTCCACAACCGTCCCATCAATGTGGATAAGGGGGTGCTCCCTCTGCTGTTTCCTGAAGTCAACAATCATCTCCTTTGTTTTGTTGACGTTGAGTGTGAGGTTATTTTCCTGACACCACACTCCGAGGGCCCTCACCTCCTCCCTGTAGGCCGTCTCGTCGACCTCAGAAAAAAAATATTGTAGACCTCCACAAGTCTGGTTCATCCTTGGGAGCAATTTCCAAATGAAAACTGGATGCAGTCTATCACAGTGCCATCCGTTTTGTCACCAAAGCCCCATATACTACCCACCACTGTGACCTGTATGCTCTTGTTGGCTGGCACTCGCTTCATACTCGTCGCCAAACCCACTGGCTACAGGTTATCTACAAGTCTCTGCTAGGTAAAGCCCCGCCTTAAATACAGGTGTGCCAAGCTTGTAGCGTCATAAGAGGATTCGAAGCTGTAATCAAAGTGTGCAAACTGTGGAGGTGTCTGAATACTTTCTGAATGCTGTTCATGGGTGAGTGGTGGTGTGGTGTGGGAATGCATGGAGTAGCCTATGCTTCATCCTGCTTCCCTAAACACAGTGCTGCTGTTCATGGGTGAGTGGTGGTGTGGTGTGGGAATGCATGGAGTAGCCTATGCTTCATCCTGCTTCCCTAAACACAGTGCTGCTGTTCATGGGTGAGTGGTGGTGTGGTGTGTGGTGTGGTGTGGGAATGCATGGAGTAGCCTATGCTTCATCCTGCTTCCCTAAACACAGTGCTGCTGTTCATGGGTGAGTGGTGGTGTGGTGTGGGAATGCATGGAGTAGCCTATGCTTCATCCTGCTTCCCTAAACACAGTGCTGCTGTTCATGGGTGAGTGGTGGTGTGGTGTGGTGTGGTGTGGGAATGTATGTAGTAGCCTATGCTTCATCCTGCTTCCCTAAACACAGTGCTGCTGTTCATGGGTGAGTGGTGGTGTGGTGTGGTGTGGGAATGCATGGAGTAGCCTATGCTTCATCCTGCTTCCCTAAACACAGTGCTGCTGACCTACAGTGGGGCAAAAAAGTATTTAGTCAGCCACCAATTGTGCAAGTTCTCCCACTTAAAAAGATGAGAGAGGCCTGTAATTTTCATCATTTTCATACACTTCAACAATGACAGACAAAATGAGAAAAAAATCCAGACAATCACATTGTAGGATTTTTAATGAATCTATTTGCAAATTATGGTGGAAAAATAAGTATTTGGTCAATAACAAAAGTTCTCAATACTTTGTTATATACCCTTTGTTGGCAATGACAGAGGTCAAATGTTTTCTGTAAGTCTTCACAAGGTTTTCACACACTGTTGCTGGTATTTTGGCCCATTCCTCCACGCAGATCCCCTCTAGAGCAGTGATGTTTTGGGGCTGTTGCTGGGCAACACGGACTTTCAAGTCCCTCCAAAGATTTTCCATGGGGTTGAGATCTGGAGACTGACTAGGCCACTCCAGGACCTTGAAATGCTTCTTACGAAGCCACTCCTTCATTGCCCGGGCGGTGTGTTTGGGATCATTGTCATGCTGAAAGACCCAGCCACGTTTCATCTTCAATGCCCTTGCTGATGGAAGGAGGTTTTCACTCAAAATCTCACGATACATGGCCCGATTCATTCTTTCCTTTACACGGATCAGTCGTCCTGGTCCCTTTGCAGAAGAACAGCCCCAAACCATGTTTCCACCCCCATGCTTCACAGTAGGTATGGTGTTCTTGAATGCAACTCAGCATTCTTTATCCTCCAAACACGACGAGTTGAGTTTTTACCAAAAAGTTCTATTTTGGTTTCATCTGACCATATGACATTCTCCCAATCTTCTTCTGGATCATCCAAATGCTCTCTAGCAAACTTCAGACGGGCCTGGACATGTACTGGCTTAAGCAGGGGGACACATTTGGCACTGCAGGATTTGAGTCCCTGGCGGCGTAGTGTGTTACTGATGGTAGGCTTTGTTACTTTGGTCCCAGCTCTCTGCAGGTCATTCACTAGGTCCCCTCGTGTGGTTCTGGGATTTTTGCTCACCGTTCTTGTGATCATTTTGACCCCACGGGGTGAGCACTTGCGTGGAGCCCCAGATCGAGGGAGATTATCAGTGGTCTTGTATGTAAATGTATGTAAATAAATGAATACAATATGAGCAAGTTCGGTTAATTTCCCATCCTTTGTGGGGTCTGCCTGTCAAGCAGCAGAAGGGTGCATTTGGCGTACTGTTAGCTGAAAATGTTTACTTTGCTAGCTACCGGTAGAAACTTGGCTAAACATAGTGGTAGGTAGACCTAATGCACTTTTTTCTCCAAACATATGCCAACCTAGCAAAGCTAGCTAATGTTATCCCTATTTCAACATTGGTTTTAAGAGTGTTTAATCACAATTGCTGCTGACATTGATTGATTTTGTCAGCTAACGTCAATATGGCTAGTTAACAAACTAGATAAACTTGATGGATATATCCAAATATGGCTAGTTAACTAACTAACTGGATAAACTAGGTGGATATATCCAAATATGGCTAGTTAACTAACTAACTAGATAAACTAGGTGGATATATCCAAATATGGCTAGTTAACTAACTAGATAAACTGGATGGCTATATCCAACTATGTCTAGTTAACTAACTAACTGGATAAACTAGGTGGATATATCCAAATATGGCTAGTTAACTAACTAACTAGATAAACTAGGTGGATATATCCAAATATGGCTAGTTAACTAACTAACTAGATAAACTAGGTGGATATATCCAAATATTGGTTGATTTGCTTGCAATCTATAGAGATGACAGTAGTCCGACTGACAACTTTACCACCAAGAGGACTTGCGGATGTCAAGCTCTTTCCAAAAGCCTGATCTCTGATGACGCAAGCTAAATGACCGGTTGTTCGCTCAAATGGATAGCCATATTTGAAAATGCATGCTTAATTGAGGTTTACTGATCATGAAACACATGCAGTTGCTGGCTGTATGACTCGAGATAAGCGTGGAATACTTGGACATGTGTAGTTCTGATTATGCTTGTCAAGAGGTGATATAAAATGTATTTAACAATCCCTTGAAAACAGCACAGTTGTCAATGGTTTTAGAAGAGAAGCTGCCAAATCGAACGCTGCATCGTATTGTGACTGATTTGAAGATAGCAGAAAGGCCAGTCTCTTAGTCACATGGCATGAAGTACAGGGAGTGGATTAGCTAAAGAGACTGGTACTCGGGCTACCGAGAAGCTGCCCCAACCCAAGTCCCTCCTCTTTTAGTTGCAGAGAAGCTTGTCTGGGCTTGTCTGCAGGACAAACAGTAACACAATGATAAAGCCCTGAACTGAACACATTGCCCAACTCTAACAAACACTGCCTCTTAAAGAGTGCCTGGCTAGGGTGTGAGAGGTGAAACAAACACACACGTACACACACCTACACAAGTGTGACAGCTGAGAGGTGAAACAAGGCAAATGCTCGATTACACTGTGAAGAAGTAGCTTACAACAAGAAACCGTCTATAGTCAGACCATAAAACTATACAACAGACTGTAGCATTAAACTATGGGACAGATGGACACTAGTGGACTGAACCACTATTTATTTTCTGTGCTTCTTTTTACCTTTTCATCACGGAATGAATACAGCCATACAAACAACCAATATCCAATGCCTTCTTATTGCAGATAAATGACAGAATCTATGTGACTGTAACTGATCCTTATGCTCCTGCTAAGAGAAACTTGTCTTACAGACGCCCACATAGAGCAGCAACCCATTTGAAGGGGAGCAGGGTGAGACGAGGAGCTAATCCAAACGTTTAATGTAGCCACAAGGGCCTCGACAAATATGACCATGTAACGTTATACAAAGTCTGTTAGCAGCCCTGGCCAGTGTGTTTAATGTGCTGGAGGATAGAGCAGGACAGTGAAGGAGTCATCAACCCAGACTGGGGGAGAAAAGGCTTTTCAAGTCATAGGTGAAAGGTGAGCATGGCAGCTGTTGTGTTGGCTGGCTCTCGCAAACACATGCGCGCTGCGCACACACACACACGCGCTGAAATCTCACCCACATACTTACTCACCCAGTGACACACACAGAAAGTGTCCGTACTCTGGAAAGCTCAATCTTGCTGCATGCTCCCCGGAGGACACTTTCATCACATGATTTCCTGCACATGAACTTCACATGATCCTGATATGAGAGAACAGTGATTTTAAACCAACAACACACTCGTCAGGTCATCGTTCTCCATTGATCCACCATATTGGATTTTATCAAGACCTCATTGCAACTCTACTACCGCAGGGAACTTTGTTAATGTATAACCACATTGCAACTCCTACCGCTCGCACACACAGACACAGAGTTCCCCCCTCACACAGAGTTCCCCCCTCACAGAGACACAGAGTTCCCCCCTCACACAGAGACACAGAGTTCCCCCCTCACACAGAGACACAGAGACACAGAGTTCCCCCCTCACACACAGACACAGAGTTCCCCCCTCACACAGAGACACAGAGTTCCCCCTCACACAGAGACACAGAGTTCCCCCTCACAGAGACACAGAGTTCCCCCTCACACAGAGACACAGAGTTCCCCCTCACAGAGACACAGAGTTCCCCCTCACACAGAGACACAGAGACACAGAGTTCCCCCTCACACACAGACACAGAGTTCCCCCTCACACAGAGACACAGAGTTCCCCCCTCACACAGAGACAGAGTTCCCCCCTCACACACATACACAGAGACACAGAGTTCCCCCTCACACAGAGACACAGAGTTCCCCCCCCTCACACAGAGACACAGAGTTCCCCCCTCACAGAGACACAGAGTTCCCCCTCACAGAGATACAGAGTTCCCCCTCACACAGAGACACAGAGTTCCCCCCTCACAGAGACACAGAGTTCCCCCTCACACAGAGACACACACAGAGTTCCCCCTCACACAGAGACACAGAGTTCCCCCTCACACAGAGACACAGAGTTCCCCCTCACACAGAGACACAGAGTTCCCCCTCACACAGAGACACAGAGTTCCCCCTCACACAGAGACACAGAGTTCCCCCTCACACAGAGACACAGAGTTCCCCCTCACACAGAGACACAGAGTTCCCCTCACACAGAGACACAGAGTTCCCCCTCACACAGAGACACAGAGTTCCCCCTCACACACAGACACAGAGTTCCCCCTCACACAGAGACACAGAGTTCCCCCTCACACAGAGACACAGAGTTCCCCCCTCACACAGAGACAGAGTTCCCCCTCACACAGAGACACAGAGTTCCCCCTCACACAGAGACACAGAGTTCCCCCTCACACAGAGACACAGAGTTCCCCCCTCACACAGAGACACAGAGTTCCCCCTCACAGAGACACAGAGTTCCCCCTCACACACACAGAGACACAGAGACACAGAGTTCCCCCCTCACACACAGACACAGAGTTCCCCCTCACACAGAGACACAGAGTTCCCCCTCACACAGAGACACAGAGTTCCCCCCTCACAGAGACACAGAGTTCCCCCCTCACACACAGACACAGAGTTTCCCCCCTCACACAGAGACACAGAGTTCCCCCTCACACAGAGACACAGAGACACAGAGTTCCCCCCTCACACAGAGACACAGAGTTCCCCCTCACACAGAGACAGAGTTCCCCCTCACACAGAGACACAGAGTTCCCCCCTCACACAGAGACACAGAGTTCCCCCTCACACAGAGACACAGAGTTCCCCCTCACACAGAGACACAGAGTTCCCCCTCACACAGAGACACAGAGTTCCCCCCTCACACAGAGACAGAGTTCCCCCTCACACAGACACAGAGTTCCCCCTCACACAGAGACACAGAGTTCCCCCTCACACAGAGACACAGAGTTCCCCCCTCACACACATACACAGAGACACAGAGTTCCCCCTCACACAGAGACACAGAGTTCCCCCTCACACACACATACACAGAGACACAGAGTTCCCCCTCACACAGAGACACAGAGTTCCCCCCTCACACAGAGACACAGAGTTCCCCCTCACACAGAGACACAGAGTTCCCCCTCACACAGAGACACAGAGTTCCCCCCTCACACAGAGACACAGAGTTCCCCCCTCACACAGAGACACACAGACACAGAGTTCCCCCCTCACACAGAGACACACAGACACAGAGTTCCCCCTCACACAGAGACACAGAGTTCCCCCCTCACACAGAGACACAGAGTTCCCCCCTCACACAGACACAGAGTTTCCCCCTCACACAGAGACACAGAGTTCCCCCTCACACAGAGACAGAGTTTCCCCCCTCACACAGAGACACAGAGTTCCCTCACACAGAGACACAGAGTTCCCCCCTCACAGAGACACAGAGTTCCCCCTCACACACATACACAGAGACACAGAGTTCCCCCTCACACAGAGACACAGAGTTCCCCCCCCTCACAGAGACACAGAGTTCCCCCCTCACACAGAGACACAGAGACACAGAGTTCCCCCCTCACACAGAGACACAGAGTTCCCCCTCACACAGAGACACAGAGTTCCCCCCTCACAGAGACACAGAGTTCCCCCTCACAGAGACACAGAGTTTCACACACATACACAGAGACACAGAGTTCCCCCTCACACAGAGACACAGAGTTCCCCCTCACACAGAGACACAGAGTTCCCCCTCACACACAGACACAGAGACACAGAGTTCCCCCTCACACAGAGACACAGAGTTCCCCCTCACACAGACACAGAGTTCCCCCTCACACAGACACAGAGTTCCCCCTCACACAGAGACACAGTTCCCCCTCACACAGAGACACAGAGTTCCCCCCTCACACAGAGACACAGAGTTCCCCCTCACACAGAGACACATAGTTCCCCCTCACACAGAGACAGAGTTCCCCCCTCACACAGAGACACAGAGTTCCCCCCTCACACAGAGACAGAGTTCCCCCTCACACAGAGACACAGAGTTCCCCCTCACACAGAGACACAGAGTTCCCCCTCACACAGAGACACAGAGTTCCCCCTCACACAGAGACACAGAGTTCCCCCCTCACACACAGACACAGAGTTCCCCCCTCACACAGAGACACAGAGTTCCCCCCTCACACAGAGACAAAGAGTTCCCCCTCACACAGAGACACAGAGTTCCCCCTCACACAGAGACACAGAGTTCCCCCCCTCACACAGAGACACAGAGTTCCCCCTCACACAGAGACAGAGTTCCCCCTCACACAGAGACACAGAGTTCCCCCCTCACACAGAGACAGAGTTCCCCCTCACACAGAGACAGAGTTCCCCCTCACACAGAGACCCCCCTCACACAGAGACACAGAGTTCCCCCTCACACAGAGACACAGAGTTCCCCCTCACACAGAGACACAGAGTTCCCCCTCACACAGAGACACAGAGTTCCCCCTCACACAGAGACACAGAGTTCCCC
Source organism: Oncorhynchus masou masou (assembly GCF_036934945.1). Classification (NCBI taxonomy): domain Eukaryota; kingdom Metazoa; phylum Chordata; class Actinopteri; order Salmoniformes; family Salmonidae; genus Oncorhynchus; species Oncorhynchus masou. The sequence goes on along the minus strand of NC_088228.1, from coordinate 43,764,779 downwards.
CTCACACAGAGACACAGAGTTCCCCCTCACACAGAGACAGAGTTCCCCCTCACACAGAGACACAGAGTTCCCCCCTCACACAGAGACACAGAGTTCCCCCCTCACACACAGACACAGAGACACAGAGTTCCCCCCTCACACAGAGACACAGAGTTCCCCCCTCACACAGAGACACAGAGTTCCCCCTCACACAGAGACACAGAGTTCCCCCTCACACAGAGACAGAGTTCCCCCTCACACAGAGACACAGAGTTCCCCCTCACACAGAGACAGAGTTCCCCCTCACACAGAGACACAGAGTTCCCCCCTCACACAGAGACAGAGTTCCCCCCTCACACAGAGACACAGAGTTCCCCCCTCACACAGAGACACAGAGTTCCCCCTCACACAGAGACACAGAGTTCCCCCTCACACACAGACACAGAGACACAGAGTTCCCCCTCACACAGAGACACAGAGTTCCCCCTCACACAGAGACACAGAGACACAGAGTTCCCCCTCACACAGAGACACAGAGACACAGAGTTCCCCCTCACACAGAGACACAGAGTTCCCCCTCACACAGAGACACAGAGTTCCCCCTCACAGAGACACAGAGTTCCCCCTCACACAGAGACACAGAGTTCCCCCTCACACAGAGACACAGAGTTCCCCCTCACACACATACACAGAGACAGAGTTCCCCCCTCACACAGAGACACAGAGTTCCCCCCTCACACACATACACAGAGACACAGAGTTCCCCCCTCACACAGAGACACAGAGTTCCCCCTCACACAGAGACACAGAGTTCCCCCTCACACAGAGACAGAGTTCCCCCTCACACAGAGACACAGAGTTCCCCCTCACACAGAGACACAGAGTTCCCCCTCACACACAGACACAGAGTTCCCCCTCACACAGACACAGAGTTCCCCCTCACACAGAGACACAGAGTTCCCCCTCACACACATACACAGAGACACAGAGTTCCCCCCTCACACACAGACACAGAGTTCCCCCTCACACAGAGACACAGAGTTCCCCCTCACACAGAGACACAGAGTTCCCCCTCACACAGAGACACAGAGTTCCCCCCTCACACAGAGACACAGAGTTCCCCCTCACACAGAGACACAGAGTTCCCCCTCACACACACAGAGACACAGAGACACAGAGTTCCCCCCTCACACAGAGACACAGAGTTCCCCCCTCACACACAGACACAGAGTTCCCCCCTCACACACAGACACAGAGTTCCCCCTCACACAGAGACACAGAGTTCCCCCTCACACAGATACACAGAGTTCCCCCCTCACACACATACACAGAGACACAGAGTTCCCCCTCACACAGAGACACAGAGTTCCCCCCTCACACAGAGACACAGAGTTCCCCCCTCACACAGAGACACAGAGTTCCCCCTCACACAGAGACACAGAGTTCCCTCCTCACACAGACACAGAGTTCCCCCCTCACACAGAGACACAGAGTTCCCCCCTCACACAGAGACACAGAGTTCCCCCTCACACAGAGACACAGAGTTCCCCCCTCACACAGAGACACAGAGTTCCCCCCTCACACAGAGACACAGAGTTCCCCCTCACACAGAGACACAGAGTTCCCCCTCACAGAGACACAGAGTTCCCCCCTCACACACAGACACAGAGTTCCCCCTCACAGAGACACAGAGTTCCCCCTCACAGAGACACAGAGTTCCCCCTCACACAGAGACACAGAGTTCCCCCTCACACAGAGACACAGAGTTCCCCCTCACACACAGACACAGAGTTCCCCCTCACACAGAGACACAGAGTTCCCCCCTCACACAGAGACACAGAGTTCCCCCCTCACACAGAGACACAGAGTTCCCCCCTCACACACAGACGCAGCATTCCCCCTCACACAGAGACACACAGACACAGAGATCCCCCGCACACAGAGACAGAGACACAGCGTTCCCCCTCACACAAAGACACATACACAGAGACACACAGAGACACACAGACACAGAGATCCCCCGCACACAGAGACAGAGACACAGCGTTCCCCCTCACACAAAGACACATACACAGAGACACACAGACACAGAGATCCCCCGCACACAGAGACAGTTGTTCCAACCGATCAATGGTTGTAAAAAATGGTGAATAAAAAGGCTTAAGTAGCGTCTGCCGTTCCCTCCTGTCTGTTATGTAACAGAGTTATCTATTAGAGCCTGGCTGGCCATGTCCCTGGACAGACACAGCTCTCTCTCCCTCTGACTGCTGCCTGTGTCTGGGCCGCTGTGTGTGTGCTCCTTCAGTCGATCCCTATCAGAGAGAGTGCCCTGCACAACACACCAGTGCACGCGCGTGTGTGAGAGTGTGATTCACAGGGAAACCAGCCTTGTGCTTCCCTCGCTCTGCTAGCCACTGAGTCACACACAACAGTACAAACTACTGACAGAATAACATATAAACAAACACACGCTTAATGATACCGAGTCTGGATAGACAGAGAGATCATAGAAAGAAAAGGGACAGAGTTAACGCTTTCATCTGAATATGAGGCCTGGATTAAGTCTTAATGATACAGAGTCTGGATAGACAGAGAGATCATAGAAAGAAAAGGGACAGAGTTAACGCTTTCATCTGAATATGAGGCCTGGATTAAGTCTTAATGATACAGAGTCTGGATAGATAGAGAGATCATAGAAAGAAAAGGGACTGAGTTAACGCTTTCATCTGAATATGAGGCCTGGATTAAGTCTTAATGATACAGAGTCTGGATAGACAGAGAGATCATAGAAAGAAAAGGGACAGAGTTAACGCTTTCATCTGAATATGAGGCCTGGATTAAGTCTTAATGATACAGAGTCTGGATAGACAGAGAGATCATAGAAAGAAAAAGGACAGAGTTAACGCTTTCATCTGAATATGAGGCCTGGATTAAGTCTTAATGATACAGAGTCTGGATAGACAGAGAGATCATAGAAAGAAAAGGGACAGAGTTAACGCTTTCATCTGAATATGAGGCCTGGATTCAGTCGCAGGAGTCAATCTCACCTGGACATAATAATGATTTTTTCAGATTAGAAGGGGTGGGGATTTTAGGGATAATTCCACAGCATTGCATGTCCAATCTGACAGATGCTTCAACACAATGTCATCTAGTATGAAAGATCTCATCAAGGTGGAACATGGGTATTCTTCTGTAGCGGTAAATGTGTGAGATACTTGAATCTCAATGTTAAGGTAAAAAAAGAAAGCATTTGTGTGGTTGGCCATGGTGTGCAAGGCAGTGACACAAGCCTTTGACATCTTGTGCATTGACTAATCTGGCAATTGGTTCATTGGCACTATCACAGTAAAATCAGTATTGGTTTAGGCTTATCAGTCAACAGCAACATGATTGGGCAATCTTGACCTTATTATAGAACTTTGACACCGAGTTATTTTCTAAAGTCTTGAGAATATTCCAGAACTATTCTGATTCTGGAACACTGAAAAGCATTCTAAGAATCCAGCAGTGGTCATCTGACCAAGCCTCCCCCACAACATTTATACACAAACCATAGGATAGCTTGAACCACTACAAGGCTCGAGTCAATTCCATTTAAACTCTAGTTTATTCAGGACTGTTTTGGGATTTGTTTTGGGATTTGAGGTCAAAACACCCAATTCTGTTTTCACTTTTTGAAATGCTTTGCCAATTCTTAGAGCTATTTTAACTTTCTGAAATTCTATGCCCCGTTCAATGACTGCATCATCTGGACCTGGAATGGTATAGACCCAACTATGGGTAAGGCAGCAACCATGCTACAGGTAATAACCATAACTTTATCCATGCCTTACTAGGTAATAACAGTTATTAGCCATGTGGTCCCTACCTGCGTCGAGGGACAGGTATTTGGGAGGAGGGATGAGGGTATCTCTCCTCAGGTGGGACTTGCTGTCCATTTGTTGCCTGGCAACCGCTGGGCACCAGCGGGTCCCTCGCCTCCGAGTGCATGTGTTTGTCCGCCTTCTGCCCTTTCCGGATCAGGGAGTGTGTGGGACTGCCGTTAGTAAGGATCCCAGTCAGACCACTGTTTCTTTCATCTGCCTCCCCACCACAACCTGCCTGAAGGATGAAGAACAATAAACACACAGAGAAATGATCCAAATGTTGGAGTCTCAGAACTGATGTTAGTGCTTTTTGTTCCAAAGCTTGTGGTAAAAATAGATAATATAAAGTTAATTACATAGTCCGCATGATAGTTTTAGGCACCATTTAACATGTGTTTTTGGCTACATTGTTGGGAAGGGGACATGTGCTGGTGATTTTGTTTGTAAGGAAATATAGAAGCTGTGTGTCACTGAATCTGAATGACTAAAAAGAAAAGTCAAAAAGGTTTTAAGATCTCTTTAAAAAATGGCCACAGTTTTGGCCCCCCTCAGGTTCTCTGGGAGGCTGTTCCAGAGGCTGGGGGCATAGTAACTAAAGGCTGTCTCTACATGTCTCTTGGCCCCCCTCAGGTTCTCTGGGAGGCTGTTCCAGAGGCTGGGGGCATAGTAACTAAAGGCTGTCTCTACATGTCTCTTGGCCCCCCTCAGGTTCTCTGGCAGGCTGTTCCAGAGGCTGGGGGCATAGTAACTAAAGGCTGTCTCTACATGTCTCTTGGCCCCCTCAGGTTCTCTGGGAGGCTGTTCCAGAGGCTGGGGGCATAGTAACTAAAGGCTGTCTCTTCATGTCTCTTGGCCCCCCTCAGGTTCTCTGGCAGGCTGTTCCAGAGGCTGGGGGCATAGTAACTAAAGGCTGTCTCTACATGTCTCTTGGCCCCCTCAGGTTCTCTGGGAGGCTGTTCCAGAGGCTGGGGGCATAGTAACTAAAGGCTGTCTCTACATGTCTCTTGGCCCCCCCTCAGGTTCTCTGGGAGGCTGTTCCAGAGGCTGGGGGCATAGTAACTAAAGGCTGTCTCTACATGTCTCTTGGCCCCCTCAGGTTCTCTGGGAGGCTGTTCCAGAGGCTGGGGGCATAGTAACTAAAGGCTGTCTCTACATGTCTCTTGGCCCCCCTCAGGTTCTCTGGCAGGCTGTTCCAGAGGCTGGGGGCATAGTAACTAAAGGCTGTCTCTACATGTCTCTTGGCCCCCTCAGGTTCTCTGGGAGGCTGTTCCAGAGGCTGGGGGCATAGTAACTAAAGGCTGTCTCTACATGTCTCTTGGCCCCCCTCAGGTTCTCTGGCAGGCTGTTCCAGAGGCTGGGGGCATAGTAACTAAAGGCTGTCTCTACATGTCTCTTGGCCCCCCTCAGGTTCTCTGGCAGGCTGTTCCAGAGGCTGGGGGCATAGTAACTAAAGGCTGTCTCTACATGTCTCTTGGTCCCCCTCAGGTTCTCTGGCAGGCTGTTCCAGAGGCTGGGGGCATAGTAACTAAAGGCTGTCTCTACATGTCTCTTGGCCCCCCTCAGGTTCTCTGGCAGGCTGTTCCAGAGGCTGGGAGCATAGTAACTAAAGGCTGTCTCTACATGTCTCTTGGCCCCCCTCAGGTTCTCTGGCAGGCTGTTCCAGAGGCTGGGGGCATAGTAACTAAAGGCTGTCTCTACATGTCTCTTGGCCCCCTCAGGTTCTCTGGCAGGCTGTTCCAGAGGCTGGGGGCATAGTAACTAAAGGCTGTCTCTACATGTCTCTTGGCCCCCTCAGGTTCTCTGGCAGGCTGTTCCAGAGGCTGGGGGCATAGTAACTAAAGGCTGTCTCTACATGTCTCTTGGCCCCCTCAGGTTCTCTGGGAGGCTGTTCCAGAGGCTGGGGGCATAGTAACTAAAGGCTGTCTCTACATGTCTCTTGGCCCCCTCAGGTTCTCTGGGAGGCTGTTCCAGAGGCTGGGGGCATAGTAACTAAAGGCTGTCTCTACATGTCTCTTGGCCCCCCTCAGGTTCTCTGGCAGGCTGTTCCAGAGGCTGGGGGCATAGTAACTAAAGGCTGTCTCTACATGTCTCTTGGCCCCCTCAGGTTCTCTGGGAGGCTGTTCCAGAGGCTGGGGGCATAGTAACTAAAGGCTGTCTCTACATGTCTCTTGGCCCCCTCAGGTTCTCTGGCAGGCTGTTCCAGAGGCTGGGGGCATAGTAACTAAAGGATGTCTCTACATGTCTCTTGGCCCCCTCAGGTTCTCTGGCAGGCTGTTCCAGAGGCTGGGGGCATAGTAACTAAAGGCTGTCTCTACATGTCTCTTGGCCCCCTCAGGTTCTCTGGGAGGCTGTTCCAGAGGCTGGGGGCATAGTAACTAAAGGCTGTCTCTACATGTCTCTTGGCCCCCCTCAGGTTCTCTGGCAGGCTGTTCCAGAGGCTGGGGGCATAGTAACTAAAGGCTGTCTCTACATGTCTCTTGGCCCCCTCAGGTTCTCTGGCAGGCTGTTCCAGAGGCTGGGGGCATAGTAACTAAAGGCTGTCTCTACATGTCTCTTGGCCCCCCTCAGGTTCTCTGGCAGGCTGTTCCAGAGGCTGGGGGCATAGTAACTAAAGGCTGTCTTTACATGTCTCTTGGCCCCCCTCAGGTTCTCTGGGAGGCTGTTCCAGAGGCTGGGGGCATAGTAACTAAAGGCTGTCTCTACATGTCTCTTGGCCCCCCTCAGGTTCTCTGGCAGGCTGTTCCAGAGGCTGGGGGCATAGTAACTAAAGGCTGTCTCTACATGTCTCTTGGCCCCCCTCAGGTTCTCTGGGAGGCTGTTCCAGAGGCTGGGGGCATAGTAACTAAAGGCTGTCTCTACATGTCTCTTGGCCCCCTCAGGTTCTCTGGCAGGCTGTTCCAGAGGCTGGGGGCATAGTAACTAAAGGCTGTCTCTACATGTCTCTTGGCCCCCTCAGGTTCTCTGGCAGGCTGTTCCAGAGGCTGGGGGCATATTAACTAAAGGCTGTCTCTACATGTCTCTTGGCCCCCTCAGGTTCTCTGGCAGGCTGTTCCAGAGGCTGGGGGCATAGTAACTAAAGGCTGTCTCTACATGTCTCTTGGTCCCCCTCAGGTTCTCTGGCAGGCTGTTCCAGAGGCTGGGGGCATAGTAACTAAAGGCTGTCTCTACATGTCTCTTGGCCCCCTCAGGTTCTCTGGCAGGCTGTTCCAGAGGCTGGGAGCATAGTAACTAAAGGCTGTCTCTACATGTCTCTTGGCCCCCTCAGGTTCTCTGGCAGGCTGTTCCAGAGGCTGGGGGCATAGTAACTAAAGGCTGTCTCTACATGTCTCTTGGCCCCCTCAGGTTCTCTGGCAGGCTGTTCCAGAGGCTGGGGGCATAGTAACTAAAGGCTGTCTCTACATGTCTCTTGGCCCCCTCAGGTTCTCTGGCAGGCTGTTCCAGAGGCTGGGGGCATAGTAACTAAAGGCTGTCTCTACATGTCTCTTGTCCCCCTCAGGTTCTCTGGCAGGCTGTTCCAGAGGCTGGGGGCATAGTAACTAAAGGCTGTCTCTACATGTCTCTTGTCCCCCTCAGGTTCTCTGGCAGGCTGTTCCAGAGGCTGGGGGCATAGTAACTAAAGGCTGTCTCTACATGTCTCTTGGCCCCCCTCAGGTTCTCTGGGAGGCTGTTCCAGAGGCTGGGGGCATAGTAACTAAAGGCTGTCTCTACATGTCTCTTGGCCCCCTCAGGTTCTCTGGGAGGCTGTTCCAGAGGCTGGGGGCATAGTAACTAAAGGCTGTCTCTACATGTCTCTTGGCCCCCTCAGGTTCTCTGGGAGGCTGTTCCAGAGGCTGGGGGCATAGTAACTAAAGGCTGTCTCTACATGTCTCTTGGCCCCCCTCAGGTTCTCTGGGAGGCTGTTCCAGAGGCTGGGGGCATAGTAACTAAAGGCTGTCTCTACATGTCTCTTGGCCCCCCTCAGGTTCTCTGGCAGGCTGTTCCAGAGGCTGGGGGCATAGTAACTAAAGAGACTGGGGGCATAGTAACTGCCTCTCTATGGTTTTTGGTCCTAGGCTTTGGGATAGTTAAAAGGCCAGTGCCCGAGGACCTGAGGGACCTACTGGATACATAACTTAAAGCATGTCTGACATTTATTGGGGTGCACAATCGAGGATTTATTTTAAAAAAACAATAGAATAATCTTATATTGAATTCTAAAACTCACAGGCAGCCAGTGCAGAGACCTTAAAACCGCTGTAATGTGTGCTCTAGTACAGTACCGTATCTTTGGATTGCCAAAAACCACTAGTGGGTGTATGGTATTGTTGTTTCTCGCACATTAACATATTTTGAGGCGTGCTCTGAAAGAGACTATATTTTGTTGCACCCATGAGTGAGAATGCTGTACCAATTTAACTCCAATGTGGTTATAGTGCCCCAAGAACTAAACATGAAGAAATTTGGCTTGTCACCAAAAGCACTCACAAACTTCTAGAGATGCACAATCGAGAGCATCCTGGCAGGCTGTATCACCGCCTGGTACGGCAACTGCTCTGCCCACAACCGTAAGGCTCTCCAGAGGGTAGTGAGGTCTGCACAACGCATCAACGGGGGCAAACTAGCTGCCCTCCAGGACACCCACACCACCCGATGTTACAGGAAGGCCATAAAGAGCATCAAGGACAACAACCACCCGAGCCACTGCCTGTTCACCCCGCTAACATCCAGAAGGCGAGGTCAGTACAGGTGAATCAAAGCTGGGACCGAGAGACTGAAAAACAGCTTCTATCTCAAGGCCATCAGACTGTTAAACAGCAACCACTAACATTGAGTGGCTGCTGCCAACACACTGACTCAACTCCAGCCACTTTAATAATGGGAATTGATGGGAAATGATGTAAAATATATCACTAGCCACTTTAAACAATGCTACCTAATATAATATTTACATACGTATACATATGAGATGAATAATGTAGGGTATATACTGTACTCTATATTATCTACTGCATCTTTATGTAATAAATGTATCACTAGCCACTTTAACTATGCCTCTTTGTTTACATACTCATCTCATATGTATATACTGTACACGATACCATCTACTGTATCTTGCCTATGCTGCTCTGTACCATGATTCATATATCTTTATGTACATATTCTTTATCCCCTTACACTTCTGTATAAGACAGTAGTTTTGGAATTGTTAGTTAGATTACTTGTTGGTTATTACTGCATTGTCGGAACAAGAAGCACAAGCATTTCGCTACACTCGCATTAACATCTGCTAACCATGTGTATGTGACAAATACAATTTGATTTGATTTGTATAGATGGATAGATTGGAGTGGCACCAAGTCTTAAACAAGCATTTCTCCATGTCCTTTTGGTCTGTTTTGTCCTGAACAGTCATTCTGATTCCCATGTAAAGCAGCCTCTACTAAACCATCAACCAGAAAATGTATCCTGATTAAAAATGGAGAAAATGTATCTCTCATGTGAAACTACCAGGAAGTCTGAAAAGACAGACAAAACTGAACAAAACATGTTGGTCCCATGAGCTGAAATGTTCCACACGCACAAAAAGCTTATTTCTCTCAAACGTTGTACATTTACTTACATCCCTGTTAGTGAGCATTTCTCCTTTTCCAAGATAATCCATCCACCTGACAGGTGTGGCACCAAGAAGCTGATTAAACGAATGATCATTACATAGGTGCACCTTGAGCTGGGGGCAATAAAATGCCACTCTAGAATGTGCAGTTTTGTCACACAACACAATGCCACAAGTTTTGAGGAAGCAATTGTCATGCAAACTGCAGGGATGTCCACCAGAGTTGTTGGAGTTGTTGCCAGATAGAGAAATTAACATTAAATTACGATAAACCACCTCCAACGTCATTTTAGAGAGTTTGGCCGTACGTCCAACCGGCCTCACAACCGCAGACCACGTGTATGGAGTCGTGTGGGCGACCAGTTTGCTGATGTCAATGTTGTGAACAGAGTAACCCATGGTGGCGGTGGGGTTATGGTATGGGCAGGCATAAGCTTTGGATAATGAACACAATTTAATTTCATCGAAATTGACATGTCACCAGACATGTCACCCATTGAGCATGTTTGGGATTCTCTGGATGGCTGTGTACGACAGCGTGTTCCAATTCCCGCCAATATCCAGCAAATTCGCACAGCCATTGAAGAGGAGTGGGACAACATTCCACAGGCCACAATCAACAGCCTGATCAGCTCGATGCAAAGGAGATGTGTCCGGCTGCATGAGGCAAATGGTGGTCACACCAGATACTGACTGGTTCTGACCAACAGATGCACATCTGTATTCCCAGTCATGTGAAAGGGAGCTAGTAGACTGAGTGGGCGGGGAGCTAGTAGACAGGGAGCTGAGTGGGCGGGGAGCTAGTAGACTGAGTGGGCGGGGATCTAGTAGAATGAGTGGGCGGGGAGCTAGTAGACTGAGTGGGCGGGGAGCTAGTAGACAGGGAGCTGAGTGGGCAGGGAGATAGTAGACTGAGTGGGCAGGGAGCTAGTAGACCGAGTGGGCAGGGAGCTAGTAGGCGGGGAGCTAGTAGGCCGAGTGGGCGGGGAGCTAGTAGGCTGAGTGGGCAGGGAGCTAGTAGACTGAGTGGGCAGGGAGCTAGTAGACTGAGTGGGCGGGGAGCTAGTAGACTGAGTGGGCAGGGAGCTAGTAGAATGAGTGGGCGGGGAGCTAGTAGAACGAGTGGGCGGGGAGCTAGTAGACTGAGTGGGCAGGGAGCTAGTAGACTGAGTGGGCGGGGAGCTAGTAGGCTGAGTGGGCGGGGAGCTAGTAGGCTGAGTGGGCGGGAGATAGTAGACAGGGAGCTGAGTGGGCGGGGAGCTAGTAGACTGAGTGGGCGGGGAGCTAGTAGAATGAGTGGGCAGGGAGCTAGTAGACTGAGTGGGCGGGGAGCTAGTAGGCTGAGTGGGCGGGAGATAGTAGACAGGGAGCTGAGTGGGCGGGGAGATAGTAGACAGGGAGCTGAGTGGGCGGGGAGATAGTAGACTGAGTGGGCGAGGAGATAGTAGACAGGGAGCTGAGTGGGCGGGGAGCTAGTAGACTGAGTGGGCGGGGAGCTAGTAGACTGAGTGGGCGGGGAGCTAGTAGACTGAGTGGGCGGGGAGCTAGTAGACTGAGTGGGCGGGGAGCTAGTAGACTGAGTGGGCGGGGAGCTAGTAGACTGAGGGGGCGGGGAGCTAGTAGACTGAGGGGGCGGGGAGCTAGTAGACTGAGTGGGCGGGGAGCTAGTAGACAGGGAGCTAAGTGGGCGGGGAGCTAGTAGACTGAGTGGGCGGGGAGCTAGTAGACTGATTGGGCGGGGAGCTAGTAGAATGAGTGGACGGGGAGCTAGTAGACTGATTGGGCGGGGAGCTAGTAGGCTGAGTGGACAGGGAGCTAGTAGGCTGAGTGGGCAGGGAGCTAGTAGACCGAGTGGGCAGGGAGCTAGTAGACCGAGTGGGCAGGGAGCTAGTAGGCTGAGTGGGAGGGGAGCTAGTAGACTGAGTGGGCGGGGAGCTAGTAGACTGAGTGGGTGGGGAGCTAGTAGACTGGGAGCTGAATGGGCAGGGAGCTAGTAGACCGAGTGGGCGGGGAGCTAGTAGGCCGAGTGGGCGGGGAGCTAGTAGGCCGAGTGGACAGGGAGCTAGTAGACCGAGTGGGCAGGGAGCTAGTAGACCGAGTGGGCAGGGAGCTAGTAGACCGAGTGGGCAGGGAGCTAGTAGACCGAGTGGGCGGGGAGCTAGTAGACCGAGTGGGCGGGGAGCTAGTAGACTGAGTGGGCGGGGAGCTAGTAGACAGGGAGCTGAGTGGGCGGGGAGCTAGTAGACTGAGAGCTGAGTGGGCGGGGAGCTAGTAGACTGAGTGGGCGGGGAGCTAGTAGACTGAGTGGGCGGGGAGCTAGTAGACTGAGTGGGCGGGGAGCTAGTAGACTGATTGGGCGGGGAGCTAGTAGACTGAGTGGGCGGGGAGCTAGTAGACTGAGTGGGCGGGGAGCTAGTAGACTGAGTGGGCGGGGAGCTAGTAGACTGAGTGGGGGGAGCTAGTAGACTGAGTGGGCGGGGAGCTAGTAGACTGAGTGGGCGGGGAGCTAGTAGACTGAGTGGGCGGGGAGCTAGTAGACTGAGGGGGCGGGGAGCTAGTAGACTGAGGGGGCGGGGAGCTAGTAGACTGAGTGGGCGGGGAGCTAGTAGACTGAGTGGGCGGGGAGCTAGTAGACAGGGAGCTGAGTGGGCGGGGAGCTAGTAGACTGAGTGGGCGGGGAGCTAGTAGACTGATTGGGCGGGGAGCTAGTAGAATTAGTGGACGGGGAGCTAGTAGACAGGGAGCTGAGTGGGCAGGGAGATAGTAGACTGAGTGGGCGGGGAGCTAGTAGACTGAGTGGGCGGGGAGCTAGTAGACTGAGTGGGCGGGGAGCTAGTAGACAGGGAGCTGAGTGGGCGGGGAGCTAGTAGACTGAGTGGGCGGGGAGCTAGTAGACTGAGTGGGCGGGGAGCTAGTAGAATGAGTGGACGGGGAGCTAGTAGACAGGGAGCTGAGTGGGCGGGGAGCTAGTAGGCTGAGTGGGCGGGGAGCTAGTAGACTGAGTGGGCGGGGAGCTAGTAGACTGAGTGGGCGGGGAGCTAGTAGGCTGAGTGGACGGGGAGCTAGTAGGCTGAGTGGACGGGGAGCTAGTAGGCTGAGTGGACAGGGAGCTAGTAGGCTGAGTGGACAGGGAGCTAGTAGGCTGAGTGGGCAGGGAGCTAGTAGACTGAGTGGGCGGGGAGCTAGTAGACTGAGTGGGCGGGGAGCTAGTAGACTGAGTGGGCGGGGAGCTAGTAGACTGAGTGGGCGGGGAGCTAGTAGACTGAGTGGGCGGGGAGCTAGTAGGCTGAGTGGACGGGGAGCTAGTAGGCTGAGTGGGCAGGGAGATAGTAGGCTGAGTGGACAGGGAGCTAGTAGGCTGAGTGGACAGGGAGCTAGTAGGCTGAGTGGGCAGGGAGATAGTAGACTGAGTGGACAGGGAGCTAGTAGGCTGAGTGGGCAGGGAGATAGTAGACTGAGTGGACAGGGAGCTAGTAGGCTGAGTGGACAGGGAGCTAGTAGGCTGAGTGGACAGGGAGCTAGTAGGCTGAGTGGACAGGGAGCTAGTAGACTGAGTGGACAGGGAGCTAGTAGACTGAGTGGACAGGGAGCTAGTAGACTGAGTGGGCGGGGAGCTAGTAGGCTGAGTGGACAGGGAGATAGTAGGCTGAGTGGGCAGGGAGCTAGTAGACTGAGTGGGCGGGGAGCTAGTAGACTGAGTGGGCGGGGAGCTAGTAGACTGAGTGGGCGGGGAGCTAGTAGACTGGGAGCTGAATGGGCAGGGAGCTAGTAGGCCGAGGGGGCGGGGAGCTAGTAGGCTGAGTGGGCGGGAGCTAGTAGACCGAGTGAGCGGGGAGCTAGTAGACTGAGTGGGCGGGGAGCTAGTAGACTGAGTGGGCGGGGAGCTAGTAGGCTGAGTGGGCGGGGAGCTAGTAGCCTGAGTGAGCGGGGAGCTAGTAGACTGAGTGGGCGGGGAGCTAGTAGACTGAGTGGGCGGGGAGCTAGTAGACTGAGTGGGCGGGGAGCTAGTAGACTGAGTGGGCGGGGAGCTAGTAGACTGAGTGGGCGGGGAGCTAGTAGAATGAGTGGACGGGGAGCTAGTAGACAGGGAGCTGAGTGGGCAGGGAGATAGTAGGCTGAGTGGGCGGGAGCTAGTAGACCGAGTGAGCGGGGAGCTAGTAGACCGAGTGGGCGGGGAGCTAGTAGACTGAGTGGGCGGGGAGCTAGTAGACTGAGTGGGCGGGGAGCTAGTAGACTGAGTGGGCGGGGAGCTAGTAGACTGAGTGGGCGGGGAGCTAGTAGACTGAGTGGGCGGGGAGCTAGTAGGCTGAGTGGACGGGGAGCTAGTAGGCTGAGTGGGCAGGGAGATAGTAGACTGAGTGGGCGGGGAGCTAGTAGACTGAGTGGGCGGGGAGCTAGTAGACTGAGTGGGCGGGGAGCTAGTAGACTGAGTGGGCGGGGAGCTAGTAGACTGAGTGGGCGGGGAGCTAGTAGACTGAGTGGGCGGGGAGCTAGTAGACTGAGTGGGCGGGGAGCTAGTAGACTGAGTGGGCGGGGAGCTAGTAGACTGGGAGCTGAATGGGCAGGGAGCTAGTAGACCGAGTGGGCGGGGAGCTAGTAGACTGAGTGGGCGGGGAGCTAGTAGACTGAGTGGACAGGGAGCTAGTAGGCTGAGTGGACAGGGAGCTAGTAGGCTGAGTGGACAGGGAGCTAGTAGACTGAGTGGGCGGGGAGCTAGTAGGCTGAGTGGACAGGGAGATAGTAGGCTGAGTGGGCAGGGAGCTAGTAGACTGAGTGGGCGGGGAGCTAGTAGACTGAGTGGGCGGGGAGCTAGTAGACTGAGTGGGCGGGGAGCTAGTAGACTGGGAGCTGAATGGGCAGGGAGCTAGTAGGCCGAGTGGGCGGGGAGCTAGTAGGCTGAGTGGGCGGGGAGCTAGTAGGCTGAGTGGGCAGGGAGATAGTAGACTGAGTGGGCGGGGAGCTAGTAGACTGAGTGGGCGGGGAGCTAGTAGACTGAGTGGGCGGGGAGCTAGTAGACTGAGTGGGCGGGGAGCTAGTAGACTGAGTGGGCGGGGAGCTAGTAGACTGAGTGGGCGGGGAGCTAGTAGACTGAGTGGGCGGGGAGCTAGTAGACTGAGTGGGCGGGGAGCTAGTAGACTGAGTGGGCGGGGAGCTAGTAGACTGGGAGCTGAATGGGCAGGGAGCTAGTAGACCGAGTGGGCGGGGAGCTAGTAGACTGAGTGGGCGGGGAGCTAGTAGACTGGGAGCTGAATGGGCAGGGAGCTAGTAGACCGAGTGGGCGGGGAGCTAGTAGGCTGAGTGGGCGGGGAGCTAGTAGACTGAGTGAGCGGGGAGCTAGTAGACTGAGTGGGCGGGGAGCTAGTAGACTGGGAGCTGAATGGGCAGGGAGCTAGTAGACCGAGTGGGCGGGGAGCTAGTAGGCTGAGTGGACAGGGAGCTAGTAGGCTGAGTGGACAGGGAGCTAGTAGACCGAGTGGGCAGGGACCTAGTAGACCGAGTGGGCAGGGAGCTAGTAGACCGAGTGGGCAGGGAGCTAGTAGGCCGAGTGGGCGGGGAGCTAGTAGGCTGAGTGGGCGGGGAGCTAGTAGCCTGAGTGAGCGGGGAGCTAGTAGACTGAGTGGGCGGGGAGCTAGTAGACTGAGTGGGCGGGGAGCTAGTAGGCTGAGTGGACAGGGAGCTAGTAGGCTGAGTGGGCAGGGACCTAGTAGACTGAGTGGACAGGGAGCTAGTAGGCTGAGTGGACAGGGAGCTAGTAGGCTGAGTGGACAGGAAGCAAGTCGGCTGAGTGGACAGGGAGCTAGTAGACCGAGTGGACGGGGAGCTAGTAGGCCGAGTGGGCGGGGAGCTAGTAGACCGAGTGGGCGGGGAGCTAGTAGGCCGAGTGGACAGGGAGCTAGTAGGCCGAGTGGACAGGGCTAGTAGGCCGAGTGGGCAGGGAGCTAGTAGGCCGAGTGGGCAGGGAGCTAGTAGGCCGAGTGGGCAGGGAGCTAGTAGGCCGAGTGGACAGGGAGCTAGTAGGCCGAGTGGACAGGGAGCTAGTAGGCCGAGTGGACAGGGAGCTAGTAGGCCGAGTGGACAGGGAGATAGTAGACTGAGTGGACAGGGAGATAGTAGACTGAGTGGACAGGGAGCTAGTAGACTGAGTGGACAGGGAGCTAGTAGGCTGAGTGGACAGGGAGCTAGTAGGCTGAGTGGACAGGGAGCTAGTAGGCTGAGTGGACAGGGAGCTAGTAGAAATGTTGACTGTATAATTTATCTAGCATGCCCAAATGGAATTATCAGCACTGTTTATCAAGCTAGTTAGCTCGTTAAACTTGGACAATTTCAGTTGGAGAATTACAGTCGTGATGTTACGTTTGATACCAGAGCTCCGAGGCTAAATCGCTAAGCAGCAAGCTTCGAAGCAGTGTGCCGGTGCCTGTAGCACTCTATCAGAGTACGTCATGAATTACAGTCGTGATGTTACGTTTGATACCAGAGCTCCGAGGCTAAATCGCTAAGCAGCAGCTTCGAAGCAGTGTGCCGACGCCTGTAGCACTCTATCAGAGTGGAATGAATGATGCCCGAAGCTTTGTTTGATCACGTGCCTTTTCAACCCTGTGTTGTAAAACACAAGACTGAACATTCAGGGATGTGTGGGTATGAGGTCGAATCCCGTTGAAGGCACACTATGTCAAAAAAATACATGTGAACCACGCTTTCTGCACTGTTGTTCAAATATTTATAGTATAAACTTCTGTCTTAAGCATCCTAAATAATGCCATAGATTCCATTTTTTTTAAATAGTAAACTTGAAGGCAAAAAAGGGACCGCCATATATAATCCACAGAGGAGGATTGAAGGAGGAGAGTTTACTAGAAACCAATTAGGTTTCCTCTTATCTGTGGATTCATTGTTGGAGTAGAGGACACATATATATTGTGTGACTCCAAATGAGGCGAGATTCTACAACGATCCAGCAAAAAAAAGGACCTTTTACATTTCAGGTAAAAAAAAAAGAACCCAATGTTTATATCCCAGGAGAAATTAGCTAGTAGCAGCAAGCTAGCTAGCTAAATGTCCATGAATCTTTTGTGTTTTGACCCCAAAATAATACAGTTGGTTCAGTTTGTTTTGACCTGTCCCCAAAATAATACAGTTGGTTCAGTTTGTTTTGACCTGTCCCCAAAATAATACAGTTGGTTCAGTTTGTTTTGACCTGTCCCCAAAATAATACAGTTGGTTCAGTTTGTTTTGACCTGACCCCAAAATAATACAGTTGGTTCAGTTTGTTTTGACCTGTCCCCAAAATAATACAGTTGGTTCAGTTTGTTTTGACCTGTCCCCAAAATAATACAGTTGGTTCAGTTTGTTTTGACCTGTCCCCAAAATAATACAGTTGGTTCAGTTTGTTTTGACCTGTCCCCAAAATAATACAGTTGGTTCAGTTTGTTTTGACCTGTCCCCAAAATAATACAGTTGGTTCAGTTTGTTTTGACCTGTCCCCAAAATAATACAGTTGGTTCAGTTTGTTTTGACCTGTCCCCAAAATAATACAGTTGGTTCAGTTTGTTTTGACCTGTCCCCAAAATAATACAGTTGGTTCAGTTTGTTTTGACCTGTCCCCAAAATAATACAGTTGGTTCAGTTTGTTTTGACCTGACCCCAAAATAATACAGTTGGTTCAGTTTGTTTTGACCTGTCCCCAAAATAATACAGTTGGTTCAGTTTGTTTTGACCTGTCCCCAAAATAATACAGTTGGTTCAGTTTGTTTTGACCTGTCCCCAAAATAATACAGTTGGTTCAGTTTGTTTTGACCTGTCCCCAAAATAATACAGTTGGTTCAGTTTGTTTTGACCTGTCCCCAAAATAATACAGTTGGTTCAGTTTGTTTTGACCTGTCCCCAAAATAATACAGTTGGTTCAGTTTGTTTTGACCTGTCCCCAAAATAATACAGTTGGTTCAGTTTGTTTTGACCTGTCCCCAAAATAATACAGTTGGTTCAGTTTGTTTTGACCTGTCCCCAAAATAATACTGTTGGTTCAGTTTGTTTTGACCTGTCCCCAAAATAATACAGTTGGTTCAGTTTGTTTTGACCTGTCCCCAAAATAATACAGTTGGTTCAGTTTGTTTTGACCTGTCCCCAAAATAATACTGTTGGTTCAGTTTGTTTTGACCTGTCCCCAAAATAATACAGTTGGTTCAGTTTGTTTGTCAACCTGCGTGTCCTGATCGCATCTGATGCTGAAGGCCAAAATCAACCCGACCAAATTCATATAGAAATGTGTTTTATAGATCTGTCATTCGCATTGAAAGCAAGCCTGTTCTATGTCCGCTATTTCTATGCTTCCCGCTTTTGAGTTTAGTTTTTGCATCTTTTACTTTGGGTTTTGTACACCGGCTTCAAACAGCTGAAAATACAATGTTTTTGGTTATGGAAAAATATGTCACAGCGGTTTAGATGGTACAATGATTCCCTACACTATACTTGCTTGTTTTGTCACAAACTGAAATTAGGCAAACTATTGAAATTTTAGCAATCAGCAAATGGCGAAGCAGTTTCTGCATAGTGCATCTTTAACCTTCCTAATATTGAGTTTCACCCCCTTTTTCCCCAGAGACCAGCCTCAGTTTGTCAGGGCTCTACAAGGTGTCGAAAGCGTTCCACAGGGATGCTGGCCCATGTCAACTCCAGTGCTTCTCACAGTTGTGTCAAGTTGGCTGGGTGTCCTTTGGGTGGTGGACCATTCTTGATTCACACGGGAAGCCTGAAAAACCCAGCAGAGTTGCAGTTCTTGACACAAACCAGTGCACCTGCCACCTACTACCATACTCCTTTCAAAAGGCACTTCAATATTTTGTCTTGCCCATTCACCTTCTGAATGGCAAACATACACAGTCCATGTCTCAATTGCCTCAGGGCTTACAAATCGTTGTTTAACCTGTCTGCTCCCCTTCACCTACCTACACGGATTAAAGTGGACTTAACAAGTAACATCAAAAAAGGGATCATAGATTTTACCCTGGTCGGTTGAAAGAGACAACATTCATATCGCATGCATTGTCAACAATATCAAAACGTTTCTATGAATTGTCCATTTGGCATGTCTCGATGTAATGATATGACAACTGAAGCAGTTTTGGGCAACCCTTCGCCCGCGTTTGTTCCATGCTGTCTGAAGACCTTGTCAGCCAGTTAATAGCGAACACCAGACACAGATGAAAAGGGTTAAGTGTCTTAGACGAGTAGGTGAAAGCTCTTATTATATTTGTTGACGTGCTGCAGTCAAATTTTGGCACCAGTAGACGAGCTACCTAACCATGTAAACCACGCCCCTCTGCAAACACCTTCTGGTTTGTTGGTTAAAAGGCTGAATTTATTTTGAATTAGGTAAGAAAATAAAACATGACCAAATGTGGCATTTTGTAAATTAGTATTTTTAATAATCCTGCCTCCATCCCACCTCCTGAATAAGTGTTGACATGGGGAGGGGACCAGTACATTTATGATCAAACTTTATCAATGTAGAAGCAACAGATATGTTCATACTTTGGTCGTCCTACATTGATATGGTTTCATCCATATGACCCAATTTCATGAAAACAAGATTTTGACTGAACATTTAAACTTTGAACATGCAATGGGCCGCCATCTTAACAGATGAAATCCGTCATATATAGGCTACTAGTTGTAATTAATAGGCTAACGAACTCGGGTTAGTCGCATGCCTGACCTATATTTTCACTTGAGAACATAACCGGGTCACGTCGTCAGCAGAGTGAGCCTCTTCGCTCCGGGGGCCCTGTAACTGTATTGGGCGCACAATGTGTGGGCCACAGGTCTTCCGGAGCGAAGAGGCTACAGAGAAGTAAGAGCGGACTGGTTCTGTATTGCGTGTGACTGCAAAAGTAGCCTTTTCGGCAACAATGGGACTTCATGGGAATAATTTAATAGGGTGGGAATGAATAACTAACCAACTCACTATTAGACCAACAAATATGGAATAGAACCTACTTTATTCAGGTGGTATTTTTCTCTCCCTGATGACAGGTCATTCACATTGAGGACGGTGTCCTGTCTTGTACATTCTCTTAAAGATCCATCATCCAACACGAATTTGTAGGAAACTGCTCCTGTTGCGGGACCATTCTTGCACGCCAGAACGACACCGCTGTCCGCAGTGGCGGCGACAGTAATTTTGCGTCCCTTGGACCCCTCTGCACGCTGATCAATACCGGCTTGTTTCGAAGCGCCCCCGAGACGTATTCCAACAGCGGACATGTCAAGCAGACGTTTAGAATTCATCATTGGACTAGAGAAAGATTACCCGCTTTCTATGGATTTTAGTGCAAATATCTGTAATAAAAGACATTTATCGGGATTGTCTGGAATCGATCTCCGTCTGTTACCGCTGTTCTACGGTATAGTTAAAGATTGTTTAGTTATTTAGTAAAAGAAAGTACCACGCCTCCACTCCCCTGCGTGTCCTGACCACTGGTGCAGCCTGGTGAGCTTCACAGGGCACCGCCTTCAGTTCACTCTCATTGGTCCTCAGAATACATAAACACTCCAGTTCGGCACGCAGCCGTCGGAAGCCAGCAGCCCATTGGCTAGTTTGGACTTTGTCACTTCTTATCAGCGAAGATTGTGGGGGTGTGTCGCTCCAGTTTGCCCTTTGCCGGCCGGCCGTTGGAAAAGGGGAGAAATGAAAACAACAAGTAGGCCAAGACTTGGTTGAAGTCGAAACAGTAGCCTTATGTCTGTGGAGATCAAGTGTATCAGCCAATTCACAACATGAAAGAGTATCCCAAAGCGGGGAATTAACTCGTTTTAACACCGGATAATAACAAAAATGAGCCTATGCCATGTTATCAGTGTTTCCGTGGCCTAAGTGCCTGTGTTTACATTAAAGGGGTAATCCACCCCCAGAAAAAAAACAATGTAACTCAAGTATATTTTTCGCTCAGTGGGTAAAATAAACAATTTCAACATCATTTAACTTCTAAGTGGTTCCGTTTTAGCCTTGGCAGCCGATAGTTGGTGCTAAATCTGCACTATCTAGGATTGATGTGCATTCCCGGTAATACATGGACAGCTCGTGCATAAAGCATCCTCTATGCAGGCTGCAAAAGCGTCCTTTTCCTCCTTAACCAGCTATAATGGCGAGTCCCCCCCCCCCCCAAAAAAAGGAAAAATACGTGTACTGTCTTAATAAAACACAATTTTCCACCACCAATTTACTATGTTGCACACTGCTTTCACCCAAGTTGGTGAATTGTCTGAGAATGGTGGTGCTCTCTTAACCTGCTCCAGAAAGTCACTTCCAGTCGTAGCTGTACACGCTCTAGTCACAAAAAGTGGTGTAAAGTACTGGAGTAAAAATAATTTAAAGTACTACTTAAGTAGTTGTTTGGGGTATCTGTACTTTACTATTTATATTTTTGACAACATTTAGTTTTACTCCACAACATTCCTAAAGAAAATAATGTACATTTTACTCCATACATTTACCCTGACACTCCAAAGTACTCGTTACATGTTGAATGTTTAGCAGGACAGGAAAACGGTCCAACTCACACCCCTATCAAGAGAACATCCCTGGTCATCCCTACTGCCTCTGATCTGGAGGACTCACTAAACAGAGAACATCCCTGGTCATCCCTACTGCCTCTGATCTGGAGGACTCACTAAACACACATGCTTCATTTGCAAATTATTTCTGAGTGTTGGAGTGTGCCCCTGGCTGTCCGTAAATAAACAAAAACTGAAAAGATTTGTGCAGTTTGGTTAATATAAGCAATTTGAAATAATTTATAGTTTTACTTTTAAAACTTCAAGTATATTTTTGCAATTGCATTTACTTTTGACACTTAAAGATATTTAAAAGCAAATTCTTATGTACTTTTACTAATGTAGTATTTTGCTGGGTTTAATGGTCTGGGGCTGTTTTCATGGTTCAGGCTCGGCCCCTTAGTTCCAGTGAAAGGACATCTTAACGCTACATCATACAATGACATTCGAGATGATGCTGTGCTTCCAACTCCAAGGCAACAGTTTGGGGAAGGCCCTTTCCTGTTTCAGCATGACAATGCCACTGTGCACAAAGTGAGGTCCATACAGAAATGGTTTGTCGAGATCGGCGTGCAAGAACTTGACTGGCCTGCACAGAGCCCTGACCTCAACCCCATTGAACCGCGTGCCTTCCCAGAAGAGTGGAGGCTGGTATAGAAGCAAACGCCATATTAATGCCGATGATGTAGGAATGAGATGTTCGACAAGCAGTCGTGTAGCATGACAGGCCACGGCTAGTTCCTTAGCTCAGTGTTTCGCTCCCTTTTTTGATTACTATGCTGGCTGTCACATGATTTTACCCTTGGGGATTCAAGTACTACTATACTACCTATACTTACCATTAGACATACACTACCGTTCAAAAGTTTGGGGTCACTTAGAAATGTACTTTCTTTTAAAGAAAAGCACATTTTTTGTCCATTAAAATAACATCAAATTGATCAGAAAATAATAAGATGGGCAAAAGAACACAGAAACTGAACAGAGGAACTCTGCCTATAGGGCCAGCATCCCGGAGTCATCTCTTCACTGTTAATGTTGAGACTGGACAGAGGAACTCTGCCTATAGGGCCAGCATCCCGGAGTCATCTCTTCACTGTTAATGTTGAGACTGGACAGAGGAACTCTGCCTATAGGGCCAGCATCCCGGAGTCATCTCTTCACTGTTAATGTTGACACTGGACAGAGGAACTCTGCCTATAGGGCCAGCATCCCGGAGTCATCTCTTCACTGTTAATGTTGAGACTGGACAGAGGAACTCTGCCTATAGGGCCAGCATCCCGGAGTCATCTCTTCACTGTTAATGTTGAGACTGGACAGAGGAACTCTGCCTATAGGGCCAGCATCCCGGAGTCATCTCTTCACTGTTAATGTTGAGACTGGACAGAGGAACTCTGCCTATAGGGCCAGCATCCCGGAGTCATCTCTTCACTGTTAATGTTGAGACTGGACAGAGGAACTCTGCCTATAGGGCCAGCATCCCGGAGTCATCTCTTCACTGTTAATGTTGAGACTGGACAGAGGAACTCTGCCTATAGGGCCAGCATCCCGGAGTCATCTCTTCACTGTTAATGTTGAGACTGGACTGAGGAACTCTGCCTATAGGGCCAGCATCCCGGAGTCATCTCTTCACTGTTAATGTTGAGACTGGACAGAGGAACTCTGCCTATAGGGCCAGCATCCCGGAGTCATCTCTTCACTGTTAATGTTGAGACTGGACAGAGGAACTCTGCCTATAGGGCCAGCATCCCGGAGTCATCTCTTCACTGTTAATGTTGAGACTGGACAGAGGAACTCTGCCTATAGGGCCAGCATCCCGGAGTCATCTCTTCACTGTTAATGTTGAGACTGGACAGAGGAACTCTGCCTATAGGGCCAGCATCCCGGAGTCATCTCTTCACTGTTAATGTTGAGACTGGACAGAGGAACTCTGCCTATAGGGCCAGCATCCCGGAGTCATCTCTTCAATGTTAATGTTGAGACTGGACAGAGGACCTCTGCCTATAGGGCCAGCATCCCAGAGTCATCTCTTCACAGTTAATGTTGAGACTGGATTGAGGAACTCTGCCTATAGGGCCAGCATCCCGGAGTCATCTCTTCACTGTTAATGTTGAGACTGGACAGAGGAACTCTGCCTATAGGGCCAGCATCCCGGAGTCATCTCTTCACTGTTAATGTTGAGACTGGACAGAGGAACTCTGCCTATAGGGCCAGCATCCCGGAGTCATCTCTTCACTGTTAATGTTGAGACTGGACAGAGGAACTCTGCCTATAGGGCCAGCATCCCGGAGTCATCTCTTCACTGTTAATGTTGAGACTGGACAGAGGAACTCTTCCTTAAAGGCTAGCTTCCCGGAGTCATCTCTTCACAGTTAATGTTGAGACTGGACAGAGGAACTCTGCCTATAGGGCCAGCATCCCGGAGTCATCTCTTCACTGTTAATGTTGAGACTGGACAGAGGAACTCTGCCTATAGGGCCAGCATCCCGGAGTCATCTCTTCAATGTTAATGTTGACACTGGACAGAGGAACTCTGCCTATAGGGCCAGCATCCCGGAGTCATCTCTTCACTGTTAATGTTGAGACTGGACAGAGGAACTCTGCCTATAGGGCCAGCATCCCGGAGTCATCTCTTCACTGTTAATGTTGAGACTGGACAGAGGAACTCTGCCTATAGGGCCAGCATCCCGGAGTCATCTCTTCACTGTTAATGTTGAGACTGGACAGAGGAACTCTGCCTATAGGGCCAGCATCCCGGAGTCATCTCTTCACTGTTAATGTTGACACTGGACAGAGGAACTCTGCCTATAGGGCCAGCATCCCGGAGTCATCTCTTCACTGTTAATGTTGAGACTGGACAGAGGAACTCTGCCTATAGGGCCAGCATCCCGGAGTCATCTCTTCACTGTTAATGTTGACACTGGACAGAGGAACTCTGCCTATAGGGCAAGCATCCCGGAGTCATCTCTTCACTGTTAATGTTGACACTGGACAGAGGAACTCTGCCTATAGGGCCAGCATCCCGGAGTCATCTCTTCACTGTTAATGTTGAGACTGGACAGAGGACCTCTGCCTATAGGGCCAGCATCCCGGAGTCATCTCTTCACTGTTAATGTTGACACTGGACAGAGGAACTCTGCCTATAGGGCCAGCATCCCGGAGTCATCTCTTCACTGTTAATGTTGAGACTGGACAGAGGAACTCTGCCTATAGGGCCCGGAGTCATCTCTTCACTGTTAATGTTGAGACTGGACAGAGGAACTCTGCCTATAGGGCCAGCATCCCGGAGTCATCTCTTCACTGTTAATGTTGAGACTGGACAGAGGAACTCTGCCTATAGGGCCAGCATCCCGGAGTCATCTCTTCACTGTTAATGTTGAGACTGGACAGAGGAACTCTGCCTATAGGGCCAGCATCCCGGAGTCATCTCTTCACTGTTAATGTTGAGACTGGACAGAGGAACTCTGCCTATAGGGCCAGCATCCCGGAGTCATCTCTTCACTGTTAATGTTGAGACTGGACAGAGGAACTCTGCCTATAGGGCCAGCATCCCGGAGTCATCTCTTCACTGTTAATGTTGAGACTGGACAGAGGAACTCTGCCTATAGGGCCAGCATCCCGGAGTCATCTCTTCACTGTTAATGTTGAGACTGGACAGAGGAACTCTGCCTATAGGGCCAGCATCCCGGAGTCATCTCTTCACTGTTGAGACTGGATTGAGGAACTCTGCCTATAGGGCCAGCATCCCGGAGTCATCTCTTCACTGTTAATGTTGAGACTGGACAGAGGAACTCTGCCTATAGGGCCAGCATCCCGGAGTCATCTCTTCACTGTTGATGTTGAGACTGGACAGAGGAACTCTGCCTATAGGGCCAGCATCCCGGAGTCATCTCTTCACTGTTAATGTTGAGACTGGACAGAGGAACTCTGCCTATAGGGCCAGCATCCCGGAGTCATCTCTTCACTGTTAATGTTGAGACTGGACAGAGGAACTCTGCCTATAGTGCCAGCATCCCGGAGTCATCTCTTCACTGTTAATGTTGAGACTGGACAGAGGAACTCTGCCTATAGGGCCAGCATCCCGGAGTCATCTCTTCACTGTTAATGTTGAGACTGGACAGAGGAACTCTGCCTATAGTGCCAGCAACCCGGAGTCATCTCTTCACTGTTAATGTTGAGACTGGACAGAGGAACTCTGCCTATAGGGCCAGCATCCCGGAGTCATCTCTTCACTGTTAATGTTGAGACTGGACAGAGGAACTCTTCCTTAAAGGCCAGCTTCCCGGAGTCATCTCTTCACTGTTAATGTTGAGACTGGACAGAGGACCTCTGCCTATAGGGCCAGCATCCTGGAGTCATCTCTTCACTGTTAATGTTGAGACTGGACAGAGGAACTCTGCCTATAAGGCCAGCATCCCGGAGTCATCTCTTCACTGTTAATGTTGAGACTGGACAGAGGAACTCTGCCTATAGGGCCAGCATCCCGGAGTGATCTCTTCACTGTTAATGTTGAGACTGGACAGAGGAACTCTGCCTATAGGGCCAGCATCCCGGAGTCATCTCTTCACTGTTAATGTTGAGACTGGACAGAGGAACTCTGCCTATAGGGCCAGCATCCCGGAGTCATCTCTTCATTGTTAATGTTGAGACTGGACAGAGGAACTCTGCCTATAGGGCCAGCATCCCGGAGTCATCTCTTCAATGTTAATGTTGACACTGGACAGAGGAACTCTGCCTATAGGGCCAGCATCCCGGAGTCATCTCTTCACTGTTAATGTTGAGACTGGACAGAGGAACTCTGCCTATAGGGCCAGCATCCCGGAGTCATCTCTTCACTGTTAATGTTGACACTAGACAGAGGAACTCTGCCTATAGGGCAAGCATCCCGGAGTCATCTCTTCACTGTTAATGTTGAGACTGGACAGAGGAACTCTGCCTATAGGGCCAGCATCCCGGAGTCATCTCTTCAATGTTAATGTTGAGACTGGACAGAGGAACTCTGCCTATAGGGCCAGCATCCCGGAGTCATCTCTTCAATGTTAATGTTGACACTGGACAGAGGAACTCTGCCTATAGGGCCAGCATCCCGGAGTCATCTCTTCACTGTTAATGTTGAGACTGGACAGAGGAACTCTGCCTATAGGGCCAGCATCCCGGAGTCATCTCTTCACTGTTAATGTTGAGACTGGACAGAGGAACTCTGCCTATAGGGCCAGCATCCCGGAGTCATCTCTTCACTATTAATGTTGAGAGTGGTGTTTTGCTGGTACTATTTATTAATTAAGCTGCCAGTTGAGGATTTTTGAGATGTCTGTTTCTCAAACTAGACACTCCAATGTACTTGTCCTCTTGCTCAGTTGTGCACCGGGGCCTCCCACTCCTCTTCGTTAGAGCCTGTTCTGTGAAGGGAGTAGTACACAGCGTTCTACGAGATCTTCAGTTTCTTGGCAATTTCTCACATAGAATAGCCTTCATTTCTCAGATCAAGACAAATTAATTTCAGAAGAAAGTTCTTTGTTTCTGGCCATTTTGAACCTGTAATCTAACCCACAAATGCTGATGCTCCAGATACCCAACTAATCTAAGGCCAGTTTTATTGCTTCTTTAATCAGGACAACATTGTTCACCTGTGCTAATATAATTGTAAAAGGGTTTTCTAATGATCAATTAGCCTTTTAAAATGGTACACTTGGATTAGCTAACACAACGTGCCATTGGAACACAGGAGTGATGGTTGCTGATAATGTGCCTCTGTACGCCTATATTCCATTAAAATCTGCCATTTCCAGCTACAATAGTAATTTACAACATTAACAATGTCCACGCTGTATTTCTGATCAATTTGTTGTTATTTTAATAGACAAAAAAAATGAACAGTCGTATAAGGGCACAAGGTGAGACCCAAATGTAGACACAGAAGGCAGATGGTTGAGCTCTGATATTTATTATAACAAAAGGGGTAGGAAAAAGGCAGATCGGGGTGAGAATAAAGTGGGAAAACTCAGAAGGGAAATTACAACATTGAACAGTGTACCATCAGGTTTTTCTATAAAATATCTAATAATGAAAGACGAGGATTGCTGTTTTGAATTTGGTCAAGTTAGTGTGGGAGAGGTTGCATTTTTGTTTGTTATACATCAATAATGACAAGCTACCAGGTATAGACAAACTTGATGGGAAACTATTGACAATGGTAGTAGACTGTACTGCCACCCCTAGTATCTTTAATCAAAGCCTAAGTGTGTGTCCACAGGCGTGGAAGAAAGCTCATGTAAAGCTAATGTTATTCCATTGCCTAAGAATAGTAAAGCACCCTTTTCTGGCTCTAACAGATGCCCAATAAGTTTGCTGCATATTCTTTGTAAACTGATGGAGAGGATTGTGTTTGACCAAATACAATGCTATTTTTCAGAGAACAAATTACCTACTGACTTTCAGCATGCAGTTAGAGACGGCCACTCAACTTGTACTGCACTGACTCAGATGACAGATGTTGGTTAAAATAAATGGATAAAAATATGATAGTTGGTGCTGTTTTGTTAGATTTCAGTGCAGCCTTTGATGTTATTGATCAAATTATTGTCATTGAAAAAACACACTTGCTATGGCTTTACATCACCTGCTATCAATCACATGATTGGAGAATTTATCCAATAGAACCCAGACCGTGCTCTTCAATTGAAGCTTCTCTAACATCAGATATGTACAGTGTGGTGTCCCTCAGGGCAGTTGCCTTGGGCTGTTATTCGTCTCTATTTTTACAAATTATTTTCCAGTGGTACGTTACACAAAGATAGAATGACTATGCATGCAGACAATTCCACACTCTACATGCCAGCATGCACCCAAAGCCAGTGAGCTCACTGAAATTCTAAAGAAGGATCCACAGTCAGCTTTGAATGGGTGATAATAATAAACCTCATTCCTATTCTCTAAGACCTAAACCTCAACTGGAGATGTACATAAAGGGTGTGACCATTAAGCATGTTGAGGACGCTAAACTCCTAGGTATAATGGATGGTCAATTATCATGGTGAAGTCATATTGAAAAAGTTGTTGTGTACATACCCAACAGGACATCCCACCAGGGGTCTCTTCACAGTTCTCAATCTCACAAGCTACAGTTAGTTACGCTGAAGATCTTTGGTAGCTAGCTAGATAGCAATTTGACTACAAACAATGTATTACCGTGCTGGTCCTTGCTGCTCGTCGTCATCATGGCTTCAAATATCTCTGATCCACTTTTGTTATTGTGACCTGTTATCTTTTTATATTCTTGTTTAAGCTTCTTAACTTTTTTCGCTGCAGGGTTTTACTGACCAATGGCTTCCATTTCAGATAACGTATCCAATATGTTTTGTAAGACCTTTTCATTCCTGGTGGAAGAACCCAATTGTCTCTGGATGCTCAAAAGTGTTTTTCTCCAACTGACCAATTTATAGCTTCCATTATTTGTTTTCAGCTTTAGCGTTATTCGTTACTGTAGCTGTACCCTTCGCAGTCAGATTTACCTTCTCTTATAAAAATGGCAACAGTGACTCGCGCATGAGTATTCATAACATACGCGACACTGTGACATCACTGTGAGAGACCAATCATTGAGTTCGGCCATTTGTAATCCCACCCACCTACTTGGTGCGAGGTCAGTACCAGATATCAAACGAGGCCGAATATACCAGATATTCACGGCACGGCACCGTCCTGCAGTGGAAAATGCACCATAACTCTGTTATGGCTCGTTGGCCAGATAAACACCAAAATAAGGTCTGTGATAAACACAGGTTTAATGTTTTGTTCTATGAGATAACCTACATCAGCTAATATACTGTCACGACTTCCGCCGAAGTCAGTCCCTCTCCTTGTTCGGGCGGTGTTCGGCAGGTCAGGTAGTCGGCAGTTCTTGCCATCACTGATCCATTTTTAATTTTCCATTGGTTTTGTCTTGTCTTCCTTCACACCTTGTTCCCATCAATTACATGTTGTGTATTTCCCCTCTGTTTCCCCTCATGTCCTTGCTGGTGATTGTTTGTTGTATGTATTGGTAATAGTTATGTTCTGGTGTGCGACGGGTTTTGCACCCTCTTATTTTATTTTGTATATTCATTAAACGACTCCGTTTATACCAAGTTCGTTCTCCTGCGCCTGACTTCCCTGCCACCAACACGCACCCATTGCATTTGGTTTTTGGGAATTTTTAAGCATTTATTTCATCAAAACAAGCAAATGTGATGTTGTGGCCATGGAGTCCCTGTGTCACTTCCAAGACAACCCACATCCCTTGGTTCTTCTCAGGGTCTCCTCCATCTGGCTTCCCTGTAAGTTCCACGCATATGATGAATCCGCATCACAGGTCGCCCAGATCTTGATTCCATATTTTGCGGGTTTAGACGGTAAGTACTGCCTGAAGGGGCAGTGGCCACTAAATGCTATAAGCTGCTCATCAACAGTAACGTTGGGCCCAGGGTTGTAAAACAGGGGAAGATGGTTCAACCACTAGTCCCACACTGACCCGATTGCCGCTATCATGTCTCTCTGCAGCTGAGCTGGTCTCGTGTCTCGTTATCGAAGTGGAAGTAAATTAAAGTAGAAGTAATTAAATGTGGGTTTTAAGGTAAGTGGTATGCTGTTAATATGTTTAATCATAGACCATATGAATACATTTGATTACTTCAGTAGTAACTTTTCAATATGACCCCACCTGGGATTTGGGGCATGATGATCTGCTGCACCATGAAGTCTGCAGCATTATCAGAAGTCCCCTACACATTCATTACATTACAGTACAGCTGTTAGCAAAATAGTGTTATTTTAGTTATCCCTTAATCTTTTCTCATCATTGATCAAATGTTCCTTCAGCATTTTGAGGGTTTTCTGTATATTTGTCTAATGATGACGGGGTATTGTTTTAATGTTACTCCTGAATCGCCATGATAAATATGAGTGTTTTTATTGAGTGTATTATACAGAGCTGAGATTTACTCTGAAGTCCTAAGTGTAGGAATACAGGTGAAATCCGTCATTGACAAAGACATGGTGGCAACGTGAAAATCCATAACCGTCAACCAGCCCAGACTCGTGTGATAAAAAAGAAGAAACAACATTAAAATAAAACATTGTCATGCACACATAGACATGTTATAAAGGTGCTACTTTATTATAAAAGTAAAAACTTGAGACTGATATTTTATTAATGATTATAAAACATTTACAATCTTTTGGACATTTTTTCCACGTTAAAACCCTGTGTCACATTAAAACATCCTAGACCACAGAAGCTAGCAAGGACAAGCCATTGGGCCTTCACATTTAGGAGATAAGTAAGCTGTGACAAGCATTCATATTTCCACCAACACCAAGTCTTTCAGCATACCACCAACAACAAGTCAAATAGTTCTGTATAACATCACAACAATAATATTACACACCATTTGCCTCAACATGTCTTCGTCAGTTATGTGCTAAACTGAAAGGTAACAGGAAATATAAATTGATGCACAGTACATTATTTGCCAAAATATGCAGTTGCGAAAGATGTCTCAGTAAGTACTATTTATCCGTTATTTGGTCTTTGGTCCATGTCTTTGTAGATTCAGTCTGTGCTAAACGGGTTGAATGAAAGGTCAGTGAATATCCTCAGGCGACGAGCAGTGGCAGTGCTAGATCTGTGCCCAAAAGATGCTCAAATCATCTCAGCTGTTAGTCATTGGTCATATCACACATATGCTGCACTATTGATGTTGAAAGCATGCAGGGTCGGCATGACCCCCAGCCCCTGTTCTGCTCCAACCCCACATCTCTCCATGGGTCCCTCAGAAGAAGCAACATCAAAGGTATATATCCTCAGCACAGAGAGAGGAGAGAAGTAAAAAAAGACAGGAGAGGCTTCCTCCCTCCTACTGGCAACCTCCCGGGAGCTCTAGAGACATTTTTATTATTTGGTGTATGGAGAGTTAAGGGGGTCTCTCTCTCTCTCCCCCCCCTCCCCCATTATAAGACAGGAAAACAAAAAAACAAACATCAGGAAATAAATTAGGTAGCACAATATTTTGTTACTTTTTTTCATTTTCATCTGGTCAAAAACATGCATTTTGTTTCAAGCAGAAAAAAATGTACCAACAGTATTAAAGAAACAACTGCCGTCTTCATGGCAGTGGCATCCGCTATTTAAACACGTATCATGGTCAATAGGTAAAAACCGACATTGACTTCTGCCTGGGGAGCGAATCACAAACGCCCTTCACTACACTTACTGCACAATACAGCCCTGCAGCCCTCCAATACTCCATTATCCTGGCCATAAAATGTCATGTTAACAACGGCCAATAGAAATGACACATTAACTGCCAATGCTAATGCATCTCATACCTTTCTTTCTTTCTATCTCTCAGGGATCAGCTAACAAAAGGTCCAGCGTAGAGATTGTGACATCTGTTGTTCTGTGAAATATCTACCCAAATGTTGTCACCATATGTACTTACCAACTCGATTAGTTTCATATGAAGTGTGTGTGACTGCCTGGCTCAGTTAGCAAGCTAATGTTAGCTAGCTAGCTAACTATTGAGCAGGTGCACATGATCAAACTGAACCTAACTAAAAATCTTTCTTCAAGCACAATACTCCTAGACATAAAAGATGTCAAGATTGCTCAAGAAAAAATAAATGAATTTTGCAGCTCTATTCTTTTAGCGAGGACAATTCTGATGAAAAGGTGGAGGATTACACCGGGAAATGTCCCTATTTTTTACTATTTCTTGTCACTTCGGTCAGCTCCCCTATGTGGAGGTTTGTGCTCTCTGATTGGATCAAAGTTCAGTTTAAGGCCACTGACGAGCATTGAGATTCTACAAGTAGAAACCGCAAGTTTGTCGGCACCAGGTCGGCACACAGCAGGGACATCTTTTGTTCTAGAAAGAGAAGGAATGGCCTCCTAGTGGCGTGCCCAGAGAGGTGCCGTTTCCCTCGCTCCGGTGAAATAGATTCAGCCTCTTGAGTGTCCTTACTATGAAGCCCACCAAAAATGTTTGAGCACGAGCAAGCACATCGATTAAGGTTGTAAATGTTATTCCCGTCGAAACTGGGTCTGTGCCCCACCTCGTCCACCCATTCAACATGTTCTAGACACGCCACTGCAGCCTTCTACTGTGCTAAGTACCTATCCGCAGTCCGATTTCTCTGTGTGTCTGTAACATAAGTCCTGCGAATTTCTTTACAAGGCTCTACACCACAGACCTTGTGGTATATGAATTCAACTCAACATTAGACCACTTTTGAGATGTGAAAAGGGAGGACTTAGGTGTGAGGTTGAACTATCCCAATAAGTTTGTCAGTTGTTGCTCTGTGGTCAGTCACTGTGGTCAAAGCTCAATAGTTCTGGATGGAATTAACAGTGTGAGGCAACTTGATGTGGACCACTGTGTCACGCCTTGGTCTTAGTATTTTGTGTTTTCGTTAATTAGTTGGTCAGGCCAGGGTGTGACATGGGTTTATGTTGTTGTATTTCGTAGTGGGGTTTTTTAGTTATTGGGATTGCGGCTGAGTAGGGGTGTTGCATAGGTTTGGCTGCCTGAGGCGGCTCTCAATCAGAGTCAGGTGATTCTCGTTGTCTCTGATTGGGAACCGTATTTAGGTAGCCTGGGTTTCACTTTGTATTTCATGGGTGATTGTTCACGTCTCTGTGTAGTTTCACCAGATAGGCTGTAATTAGATTTCACGTTCCCACGTTTCCATTCCCACATAAAACGCGACAAAGCGCCTATGCAAAGCCCTCACTATGTCACTCAGAAACTTATTCCTGCCAGCTGGAAATCTTTGCCAGTGTGTCGGCAACCTGTCCTTCCCCCTCAGTCTAGTCTAGTAGTCTACTGATGTTACAAGCGGGATTCAGAAATTAGAGAGAGATGTTTTTATTTGAGAAGAATATATTAACCTTTTCAATGCTAGTTAAGGATACTATAATTATCACTTTTCACATTTATTAACGACAAAAAGGTAAGACATGTTTTTATTTTCATTCTGGTGCCGCTCTGAACACAGAAGCTTGTTAGTTAGCTAGCTAGCTAGCTGGTCCAACATTAAGCTAACTCTCTGAAGCTCAAAGATGGTCTAAGTTCCTTCAAGCCACTCCTCTGTAGGTATAATTTTGTGGCCCTAATTCCGATAATGCATATCATAACAACAAGATGCCCAGCGCATCAAGCCAAGCCTTCTTCACCCTCTCTCGCTCACTCCCCAAATTTCAGTCGCATATTGTGCACAGCACCCGTCTGTCCAATGCATGTAAATAGCTTGCCCGCTCCATAGCAATCTGCTCAATCTGCACTGATTGGTGAAGTCATTTAATGTTGAGCTAAATGTAAAGAAAATATATATATTTCAGAGGTTTAAAAAGGAACAGAAAGGAACAATATAAACATAGCCGCGTGAAGTAGGGGTGCTACCTGATCAATCGAAATGTATTTAATAATAATGATTAACAAAAAAGATATAAAATGTTTGAAGTAGGCCTGTATTACCCCTGTATTGCCGTAGTAAAAGACTCCTAATGTAGTTAGTCAGTAGTCTTCTAAGTGACACCATCGATAATGTCATCAGGGGGTGGGGACTTCTAAGTGAAGCCACCCGGGTGTCTCCACATTTCTTTCCTCTGTCATCTTTGCGAGAATGTGTGTTTTCATGCACAACAATGTTTTCCTACAGTGTGTGTGTTTGCACATGTATCTGTGATTGCATGTTATCATGTCGTGCGTTCTGTACAGGGCATGCTTTATTAAGGGTACCATCTTTATACAAAAATAAATATATATGTAAAATGTCACACAAATGGGTGTGTAAGGTAAGGTAAAGTGAATAGTGACACTGTTATCCAGTGCAAAACGTGATGCTCAGTCTGGTCTCGTCGGACCTGTTGTTGGAGTCTGGCTCAAATGATTCAGGCTCGGGTTAGCCAGACTGGGTTAGCCAGACTGGGTTAGCCAGACTGGGTTAGCCAGACTGGGTTAGCCAGACTGGGTTAGCCAGACTGGGTTAGCCGTTAGCCAGACTGGGTTAGCCAGACTGGGTTAGCCAGACTGGGTTAGCCAGACTGGGTTAGCCAGACTGGGTTAGCCGTTAGCCAGACTGGGTTAGCCAGACTGGGTTAGCCAGACTGGGTTAGCCAGACTGGGTTAGCCAGACTGGGTTAGCCAGACTGGGTTAGCCGTTAGCCAGACTGGGTTAGCCAGACTGGGTTAGCCAGACTGGCTCTGTGATACATCTCAAAGACGTAGAGTAGCTCTGGTTCTGTTGGTCCAGTGGTGTACATGAGGAGGAACCCTTGGAACTGGGTTCCTTTCAAAGCTACGACTGGCTCTGGAACCCCTATCTGGAATCCCCCTGTCAGTGAACCAAAAAGTCAATTTCCACCACTGGTTGGGTCTGGTGTCTGCCCCTGGGTCAAAGACCTTGTCTAAACCTGGTGAAGCCTCCACATCCACCTCCAAACATTGTCTTCTTCTTTTGTCACTGGATGTGGCCATAATCATATCACTGGAGACATTGTATTATGGAAGTGACTTCCGATGCTTGGTTTCACCAGTGGGTCTCATTGCTATATACATTGTTGCCAGTCCCTTTCATAGCTCATACCAGGTGTAGACAGGGTCAGAAGAACCCAAACAGGTCTGATCCCCACAGTGTGTGAGCCAGTGTCTCTCAGCTACAGGCCAGTGACGTACATCTCCATCCCGTCGTTGAAGGTGAAGATGGTGGTGGTGCTGGCTGTGTTAGCACCCTGTTTCACATCACTGATGGTCTCATAGAAGTTCTCCCCCCCAGGCAGGGCCTTGGTTAGAGGGGCCGGGGGACCTGCTGGAGGTCCCTGGGGGCACGGGGCACCTGGAGACGGCGCTTCCTGCTGAGGAGGCTTCTTCTTGGGCTTCAGTGTGGCGTTTGACCCCAGTACACCAATATTGGTACCTGCCTGCTCACGTTTCCGGTGGGAGTCTATAGTGGCGTACGCCGGGGCAGGCTTGGCTACCACACAGGCGGGCCAGGTCCTTTCGCCAACTGGTGCGTAGCAGGGCTCCTCGTGGGATCGCGCCTGACCACCCTGGATCCCACGGCCACGACCCCTCACCCCTCCCCCGGAACCGACCCACGCCCCATTCCCTCCTGCTCCTCCTCCCCCACCTCCTCCATTCTCCTCCACAGAGCACTGGTTTTGGGGGAGCGTATTGGCTCCATTGTTGTCCGGGGGAGGTTTCTTCTTCTGGGTTTTACACACAGTGGAGTAGGTGTCAGAAATCTGAAGTCAAGACAGAGAGAAGGAGAAGACACACTGAAACACTGTGCTTTCAGAGCCACATACAGTACAACTGTGGTTACACACATCTTATACATGCAGTCTTTTGTTCAATGGCGAGAAGGTTATAACACATGAGAATCACTTACTGTACACGGAAATAAAGGATTACAAAATATTACAATATTTGACCACAATGATTTTGTTCTACTAAAAATGTGTTGTACTAAATTGTATTTTTATGATTCATAATGCTCAACTGAACACCTGTATTTTACTGTAAATTATACGGTAATTCCTTTTTTATCAACAGTGAAATACTGCAGCATACAGTACATTATGGTCTGGCATTGTGGGATATTGTTGTGGGCGGGGAAAGAATTGCTGCATTTTGAATGGTTCTGTTATTCCACCCCACAGTATCCAGTACAGTAGCATATCACAAGGCACGTACAGAGAGCTGCCCCCACGGTGGCACTCGCATTGAACACACCTACTGTTTGCTCCAGGGCAAGGTGGGTCTGGGCCGGGTTTTCTCCCTCTCTCTCACCTCCAGTGTCCAACCTTGTTACAGCGTCGCTCCTCCTCCAACACCAGCCCAGGCCGATGGACATCAACCTTCACCACACCTAACCCCTTCCTCTCTCTATACTATCCCTCTCACAGAACCAGACTAGAACCAGAAAGCATCCATCAACACACCAGCAGAGGCGCAAAGAAGGACCAAAGCGCTAGACCCGGAGCGAGCAGGCCACAAGGGAGTATCATCCATGACCTCCGGATTTTGTGCTCCCAGGTGTGTCTGCTTGCTCCTCAGGTTGTCCTTCTTCCCCTCTGCAGATCCAGCACCAGACCCAGTCACAGCACCAGAACACCAGAAGAGGGGTGGAAGAGGGACCAAACACCAAACCTTCACCTGGTGCGAGCGGACCACATGGAAGTACCACCATTGACCTCTGGTCTAGGGCTCCCAGTGTGTCTGCTCATCAGGTTGTCCTTCCTCCCTGCTACAGACCCAGATCCCGACCCAGCACCTGCAGCAGCCACAGCTCCTGGTTCCTGTTTTTCCCCCAGTCTCCAGCACCAGACCCAGCACCTGCAGCAGCCACAGCTCCTGGTTCCTGTTTTTTCCCCAGTCTCCAGCACCAGACCCAGCACCAGTCCCGGTCCAAGCATGACATCCAGTCCTGGCCCCAACACCAGTATAAACCGAGGCTTTCCCAGTCCTGGCCCCAACACCAGTATAAACCGAGGCTTTTCCAGTCCTGGCCCCAACACCAGTATAAACCGAGGCTTTCCCAGTCCTGGCCCCAACACCAGTATAATCCGAGGCTTTTCCAGTCCTGGCCCCAACACCAGTATAAACCGAGGCTTTTCCAGTCCTGGCCCCAACACCAGTATAAACCGAGGCTTTCCCAGTCCTGGCCCCAACACCAGTATAAACCGAGGCTTTCCCAGTCCTTGTCCCAACACCAGTATAAACCGAGGCTTTTCCAGTCCTGGCCCCAACACCAGTATAAACCGAGGCTTTCCCAGTCCTGGCCCCAACACCAGTATAAACCGAGGCTTTCCCAGTCCTGGCCCCAACACCAGTATAAACCGAGGCTTTCCCAGTCCAAGCCACAACACCAGCACTAAACCTGGACACAACACCGACCAACCCCAACTGCCAATTCCCTTCAGCAACTGCCAACTCAGACACCACTCTTCCCCTCCTCCAACACAAAGACACAGACACATTGTGGACAGATTGAATGACTAAATGGACTGACAGATTTTTTCTGATTATTTTGATTGATTGCTTTGTTTTTGTTTTTTGGATGACCATTTGTTTTGCCAAATTTGAATTGTTTATTATTTGCAACTTTTAATTAATGATGGACTGAATTTGAACGTATTGAACATTTTAAACTGTAATGAATTTTGAAAAAACCAAATAGATTGACCATAACCCTTAAATTGTATCATCTGCTTCCAACTCACACTCTCATATGCGTAGATCCCCTGAATGCAGCTCACTTTCCTGCTCACACTCTCAAACACATAGATCCCATGAACCAGCTCACTCTCCAGATCTGAGTCACCCGAATTCTGATCACCTGTTCACACACCTGTATGTCATTATCACATACTCTGTAGTCCAGTTCTTTGCACCCCATCACTGTGAGGTATTGTTTGTTTTTGTTTTTGACACACTTCTATTCAGAGCTCTGGTTCTCCCGTAATGTACTCCTCCTGTGTATGATATTTTTTGCCTAACTCACTAATGACGCCTTTTGCCTCTGCCTGTACCTTACCCAGTCGGATTTCCTGTTATCAACCTATTGCCTGATCTCCCAGATGACGTTACTAGCCCTTTCTCTGGCTGTACTGTTGCCTTTTTGAACACCGTGTGTATGACCTGCTGCCTGCCCCTGGACCCAGCTACCTGCCTCCTGTGGTCCTCTACATTAAACACCTGCTGCGCCCCGCGCTTGAAACCAGCTCTCTGTTTCCCTCGTGTTCATTACAGAATACCTCACCAAAAAACAACAGATGGATTCAGCGGAGCTGCAGCTACGTCGAGCCCGACAGGAGGGACGAATCGATGAACTCTAAGACCTCCTTTTCACACACCCGCATGTCATTATCACACACTATTTAGTTCAGTTCTTTGCAGGTATTGTTTGTTTTTGACACTTCTATTCGGAGCTCTGATTTTCCTGTCATTTACTCCTCCCACTAATGACGCCTTTTGCTTATTCCCTGTCTGTACCTTAACCTATCGGATTTCCTGTTATCAACCCATTGCCTGAACTCCCGGACGACATTACTAGCCTTATCCCTGCCTGTACAGTTGCAGGCTGTACCCAGCTATCTGCCTCCTCCTGTGGTCTTTTACATTAAACACCTGCTGAGCCTTGCGCTTGAAACCAGCTCTCTGTCTCCCTCGTGTTCATTACATAAATGTTTGAGATTTTTGGCATATCCTTATGGTGTCACTCCCTGACCTTAGAGATCCTTTAAATTCTCTATTTGGTAGGTCAGGGTGTGACTAGGGTGGGAAATCTATGTGTCTAGGTGTTGGCCTAGTATGGTTCCCAATCAGAGGCAGCTGTCTATCGTTGTCTCTGATTGGGGATCATACTTAGCCAGCCATTTTCCCACCTTCTGTTGTGGGATCTTTTCTTTGTGTGTTTGCACTCCTAGCTTTACGTTTGTTGAGTTGTTTATTGTTTTTGGTGGAACATTTAAAATTAAAAGAAAATGTATGGCTACCACGCTGCACCTTGGTCTTCATTTAACGATGGACATTACAGAAGATCTCACCATCAATGGACCAAGCAGCATGGTTAGGAGAACTGGACCTGGGATGAAATCCTGGAGGGAGCAGGACCCTGGACAAGGGCTGGAGAGTATCGCCGTCCGAAGGAGGAGATAGAGGCAGCGAAAATGGAAACACAGCTCGGTGCACTCTGTGCAAGCTCCCCGCAGTTGCCGTGCTAGAGTGGGCATTCAGCCAGGACGGATTGTGCCGGCTCAGCGCTCCTGGCCTCCGGTGCGTCTCTTCGGCCCAGGATATCCTACGCCAGTTTCCCCAGTTCGCCAGCACAACCCAGTGCGGCCTGTGCCAGCTCCCCGCACTTGCCGTGCTACAGGGGGGATTCAGCCAGGACACGTTGTGCCAGCTCTACGCTCCAGACCTCTAGTGCGCCTTCATGGCCCAGCAGATCATGCACCGGCTCTACGCACTATGCCTCCAGTGCGCCTTCAGAGCCCAGTGCGTCCCATTCCAGCTCTCCACACTAACTGAGCTAAAGTGGGTATCCAGCCAGGATGCGTTGTGGCAGCTCCCCGCACCAGGCTTCCAGTACGTCTCCTCAGTCCGGTGAGACCTGTTCCGGCTCCACGTGCGAAGCCTCCAGTGATGATCCATGGCCCGGAGCCTCCAGTGATGATCCATGGCATGAAGCCTCCAGTGATGATCCATGGCATGAAGCCTCCAGTGATGATCCATGGCATGAAGCCTCCAGTGATGATCCATGGCATGAAGCCTCCAGTGATGATCCATGGTACGAAGCCTCCAGTGATGATCCATGGTACGAAGCCTCCAGTGATGATCCATGGTACGAAGCCTCCAGTGATGATCCAGGGCACGAAGCCTCCAGTGATGATCCATGGTACGAAGCCTCCAGTGATGATCCATGGTACGAAGCCTCCAGTGATGATCCATGGTACGAAGCCTCCAGTGATGATCCAGGGCACGAAGCCTCCAGTGATGATCCATGGCCCGGAGCCTCCAGTGATGATCCATGGCACGAAGCCTCCAGTGATGATCCATGGCACGAAGCCTCCAGTGATGATCCATGGTACGAAGCCTCCAGTGATGATCCATTGCAAGGAGCCTGCAGCGACGTTCCCCAGTGACGTTCCCCAGTCCAGAGTCTCCAGCGACGTTCCCCAGTCCAGAGTCTCCAGCGACGTTCCCCAGTCCAGAGTCTCCAGCGACGGTCCGCAGTCCAGAGTCTCCAGCGACGGTCCGCAGTCCAGAGTCTCCAGCGACGTTCCCCAGTCCAGAGTCTCCAGCGACGTTCCCCAGTCCAGAGTCTCCAGCGACGTTCCCCAGTCCAGAGTCTCCAGCGACGGTCCGCAGTCCAGTCTCCAGCGACGTTCCCCAGTCCAGTCTCCAGCGACGTTCCCCAGTCCAGAGTCTCCAGCGGGGGTTCGCAGTCCAGAGTCTCCAGCGACGTTCCCCAGTCCAGAGTCTCCAGCGACGTTCCCCAGTCCAGAGTCTCCAGCGACGGTCCGCAGTCCAGAGTCTCCAGCGACGGTCCCCAGTCCAGAGTCTCCAGCGGGGGTTCGCAGTCCAGAGTCTCCAGCGACGTTCCCCAGTCCAGAGTCTCCAGCGACGTTCCCCAGTCCAGAGTCTTCAGCGACGGTCCGCAGTCCAGAGTCTCCAGCGACGTTCCCCAGTCCAGAGTCTCCAACGACGTTCCCCAGTCCAGAGTCTTCAGCGACGTTCCCCAGTCCAGAGTCTCCAGCGATGGTCCGCAGTCCAGAGTCTCCAGCGACGGTCCCCAGTCCAGAGTCTCCAGCGACGTTCCCCAGTCCAGAGTCTCCAGCGACGTTCCCCAGTCCAGAGTCTCCAGCGACGGTCCGCAGTCCAGAGCCTCCAGCGACGGTCCGCAGTCCAGAGTCTCCAGCGGCGGTTCGCAGTCCAGAGTCTCCAGCGACGTTCCCCAGTCCAGAGTCTCCAGCGACGTTCCCCAGTCCAGAGTCTTCAGCGACGGTCCGCAGTCCAGAGTCTCCAGCGACGTTCCCCAGTCCAGAGTCTCCAACGACGTTCCCCAGTCCAGAGTCTTCAGCGACGTTCCCCAGTCCAGAGTCTCCAGCGATGGTCCGCAGTCCAGAGTCTCCAGCGACGGTCCCCAGTCCAGAGTCTCCAGCGACGTTCCCCAGTCCAGAGTCTCCAGCGACGTTCCCCAGTCCAGAGTCTCCAGCGACGGTCCGCAGTCCAGAGCCTCCAGCGACGGTCCGCAGTCCAGAGTCTCCAGCGGCGGTTCGCAGTCCAGAGCCTCCAGCGACGAGCTGCAGTCCAGAGCCTCCAGCGGGGCTTCCCAGTCCAGAGTCTCCGGCGACGATCCACGGTCCGGTTCCACAGAAGGATCAGCGTAGGGAGCAGGGGCTACGTCCCGAACCGGAGCCGCCACCGAGGGTAGATGCTCACCCGGACCCTCCCCTATTGGTTCAGGTTTGTGGCCTGGAGTCCGCACCTTTGGGTGGGGGGTACTGTCATGCCCTGACATTAGAGATTCTTTAAATGTTCTATTTGGTAGGTCAGGGTGTGACTAGGGTGGGAAATCTATTTTATATTTTTTTGTTGGCCGAGTATGGTTCCCAATCAGAGGCAGCTGTCTATCGTTGTCTCTGATTGGGGATCATACTTAGGATCATACTTAGGCAGCCCTTTTTGTGTGTTGCTTGTGTTGCACTCTTAGCTTTACGTTCGTTGAGTTGTTTATTGTTTTTGGTGGAACATTTCAAATTAAAAGTAAATGTATGCCTACCACGCTGCACCTTGGTCTTCATTTAACGACGGATGTTTTGCCGTTGAGACGCTGCCAGTTTCGAAGCCTTTGCTAAGGCCTCTAGAAGTGAAAGTTATACACTACGTGGCCAATAGTATGTGGACACCTGATAGTCGAACATCTCATTCTAAAATCATGGGCATTAATATGAAGTTGGTCTCCCCTTTGCTCCCCTCCTCCTCTCTTCTGGGAAGACTTTCCACTAGATGTTGAAACATTGCTGTGTGGACTTGCTTCCATTCATCTACAAGAGCATTAGGTAGGTCAGGCACTGATGTTGGGCGATTAGGCCTGGCTCGCAGTCGCCGTTCCAATTCATCACAAAGGTGTTTGATTGGGTTGAGGTCAGCATTTTGTGCATGCCAGTCAAGTTCTTCCACACAGATTCTAACAAACCATTTCTGTATGGACCGCGCTTTGTGCATGGGGGAATTGTCATGCTGAAACAGGTAAAGGCCTTCGCCAAACTTTTGCCACGAATTTGGAAGCACAGAATTGTCTAGAATTTCATTGTGTGCGTTAAGATTTCCGTTCACTGGAATTAAGGGGCCTGAACAATGAAAAACAGCCCAAGACCATTGTTCCTCCACCAAACTTTACAGTTGGCACTATGCATTTGGGCAGATAGCGTTCTCTTGGCATCTGCCAAACCAAGATTTGTCTGTCGGACTGCCAGATGGTGAAGCGTGATTCATCACCCCAGAGAACCCGTTTCCATTGCTCCAGAGTCCAATGGCGGCGAGCTTTACACCACTCCAGCTGGCGCTTGGCATTGCGCATGGTGATCCTAGGCTTGTGTGCGGCTGCTCGGCCATCAAAAACCCATTTCATAAAGCTCCCGACTTAGAGTTATTGCGCTAATGTTGCTTCCAGAGGCAGTTTGGAACTTGGTAGTGAGTGTTGCAACTTGGTAGTGAGTGTTGCAACTTGGTAGTGAGCACTTAGTGGTCCCGTTCTGTGAGCTTGTGTGGCCTACCACTTCGTGGCTGAGCCGTTGTTGATCCTAGACATTTCCACTTCACAATAACAGCACTTACAATTGACCGGGGCAGCTCTAGCAGTTGACGGGGCAGCTCTAACAGTTGACGGGGCAGCTCTAACAGTTGACCGGGGCAGCTCTAACAATTGACCGGGGCAGCTCTAACAATTGACCGGGGCAGCTCTAACAGTTGACCGGGGCAGCTCTAACAGTTGACCGGGGCAGCTCTAACAGTTGACCGGGGCATCTCTAGCAGTTGACCGGGGCAGCTCTAGCAGTTGACCGGGGCAGCTCTAGCAGTTGACCGGGGCAGCTCTAGCAGTTGACCGGGGCAGCTCTAGCAGTTGACCGGGGCAGCTCTAACAGTTGACCAGGGCAGCTCTGACAGTTGACCAGGGCAGCTCTAACAGTTGACCGGGCAGCTCTGACAGTTGACCGGGGCAGCTCTGACAGTTGACCGGGGCAGCTCTGACAGTTGACCGGGGCAGCTCTGACAGTTGACCGGGGCAGCTCTGACAGTTGACCGGGGCAGCTCTGACAGTTGACCGGGGCAGCTCTAACAGTTGACCGGGGCAGCTCTAACAGTTGACCGGGGCAGCTTTAACAGTTGACCGGGGCAGCTCTAACAGTTGACCGGGGCAGCTCTAACAGTTGACCGGGGCAGCTCTAACAGTTGACCGGGGCAGCTCTAACAGTTGACCGGGGCAGCTCTAGCAGTTGACCGGGGCAGCTCTAGCAGTTGACCGGGGCAGCTTTAACGGTTGACCGGGGCAGCTCTAACAGTTGACCGGGGCAGCTCTAACAGTTGACCGGGGCAGCTCTGACAGTTGACCGGGGCAGCTCTAACAGTTGACCGGGGCAGCTCTAACAGTTGACCAGGGCAGCTCTAGCAGTTGACCGGGCAGCTCTAGCAGTTGACCGGGCAGCTTTAACGGTTGACCAGGGCAGCTCTAACAGTTGACCGGGGCAGCTCTAACAGTTGACCGGGGCAGCTCTAACGGTTGACCGGGGCAGCTCTGACAGTTGACCGGGGCAGCTTTAACGGTTGACCGGGGCAGCTCTAACAGTTGACCGGGGAAGCTCTGACAGTTGACCGGGGCAGCTCTAACAGTTGACCGGGGCAGCTCTGACAGTTGACCGGGGCAGCTTTAACGGTTGACCGGGGCAGCTCTAACAGTTGACCGGGGCAGCTCTGACAGTTGACCGGGGCAGCTCTAACAGTTGACCGGGGCAGCTTTAACAGTTGACCGGGGCAGCTCTAGCAGTGCAGAAATTTGGCGAACTGACATGTTGGAAAGGTGACATTCCATGACGGTTCACATTAAAAGTCACTGAGCTCTTCAGTTTGGCCAATGCTTATCTATGGAGATTACAAGGCTGTGTGCTCTATTGTATACACCTGTCAGCAACGGGTTTGGCTGACATAGCCGAATTCACTAATTTGAAGAGGTGTCAAACATGCTTTA
Organism: Oncorhynchus masou masou; assembly: GCF_036934945.1. Lineage (NCBI taxonomy): Eukaryota > Metazoa > Chordata > Actinopteri > Salmoniformes > Salmonidae > Oncorhynchus > Oncorhynchus masou. The sequence continues at coordinate 43,720,994 of NC_088228.1, read as the reverse complement.
AAGTATATATAGTGTATAAAACACCAAATATTAATTAATATGCTGTAATGTTTGTAAACACTATACATAGCAGGCAATCCCTTGAAATTGAAGTAGAAATATTGTGAAAACAAATTGTATTCATTCATCCATTTATAAATTAATTCCATTTACAGTAGCATTTAATTTTTTACAGTATAAGTCAATGTTATGGTATTGTAATGTGTCATGACACAGTACTTTGTTTATATTTATATTACAGTATATGTACAGTAGCATATGTCAAGAACAGTAGACCTGTGAGGCCTTTGATGATATAGTGAGTGGTTTTTATTGCCCTCGCGACTGTATAAATGTCTACAGACTGTCTCTGTGTCAGCCTGCACATACAGTATGTAAGAGTGTCTGTGTACAGTATGTGTAAACATTGAACTGTGTGTGTGTGTGTGTGTGTGTGTGTGTGTGTGTGTGTGTGTGTGTGTGTGTGTGTGTGTGTGTGTGTGTGTGTGTGTGTGTGTGTGTGTGTGTGTGTGTGTGTGTGTGTGTGTGTTGAAACAGTGCAGTAACCTGAACCATGTAACCTGTGTTATCAGCCTGCTGTGTGCTCTGGCTGGGCTGTGTGGCAGAGTTCCCTAACCACTGGATAAACCAGTTACATTTCACCACAGTCAGCACAAACAAGCAGTGGAGAAAATAGAATGGTGTGTGTCAGGGATAACAGCCAAACCACTAAACACTTACCCCTTTTTCTCCCCAATTTCGTGGTATCCAATTGTTTTGTAGTAGCTACTATCTTGTCTCATCGCTACAACTCCCGTACGGGCTCAGGAGAGACGAAGGTTGAAAGTCATGCGTCCTCCGATACACAACCCAACCAAGCCGCACTGCTTCTTAACCAATCCGGTGCTGAAGTACAGCACCCTTAACCATTGCGCCACCCGGGAGGCAAAACCATGTTTTTTGATTAATTTATGACACATTCGCTTTTCAAGAAGGAACATGTGTCTAAAAAATGCTTTTCACATGGCAAAAACCAAGTACTTACTACAGGACCATATCTAGTTCCATGTTTTATTAGTACTACAGCATACACATGGCAAGTACTAATGGACCATATCTAGTTCCATGTTTTACTACAGGATACACATGGCAAGTACTAATGGACCATATCTAGTTCCATGTTTTACTACAGGATACACATGGCAAGTACTAATGGACCATATCTAGTTCCATGTTTTACTACAGGATACACATGGCAAGTACTAATGGACCATATCTAGTTCCATGTTTTATTAGTACTACAGGATACACATGGCAAGTACTAATGGACCATATCTAGTTCCATGTTTTATTAGTACTACAGGATACACATGGCAAGTACTAATGGACCATATCTAGTTCCATGTTTTACTACAGGATACACATGGCAAGTACTAATGGACCATATCTAGTTCCATGTTTTACTACAGGATACACATGGCAAGTATTAATGGACCATATCTAGTTCCATGTTTTATTAGTACTACAGGATACACATGGCAAGTACGAATGGACCATATCTAGTTCCATGTTTTACTACAGGATACACATGGCAAGTACTAATGGACCATAACTAGTTCCATGTTTTATTAGTACTACAGGATACACATGGCAAGTATTAATGGAACATATCTAGTTCCATGTTATACTATAGCATACACATGGCAAGTATTAATGGACCATATCTAGTTCCATGTTTTATTAGTACTACAGGATACACATGGCAAGTACTAATGGACCATACCTAGTTCCATGTTTTACTACAGGATACACATGGCAAGTACTAATGGACCATATCTAGTTCTATGTTTTATTAGTACTGCAGGATACACATGGCAAGTATAAATGGACCATATCTCGTTCCATGTTTTACTACAGGATACACATGGCAAGTACTAATGGACCATATCTAGTTCCATGTTTTACTACAGGATACACATGGCAAGTACTAATGGACCATAACTAGTTCCATGTTTTATTAGTACTACAGGATACACATGGCAAGTATTAATGGAACATATCTAGTTCCATGTTATACTATAGCATACACATGGCAAGTATTAATGGACCATATCTAGTTCCATGTTTTATTAGTACTACAGGATACACATGGCAAGTACTAATGGACCATATCTAGTTCCATGTTTTACTACAGGATACACATGGCAAGTACTAATGGACCATATCTAGTTCTATGTTTTATTAGTACTGCAGGATACACATGGCAAGTATAAATGGACCATATCTCGTTCCATGTTTTACTACAGGATACACATGGCAAGTATTAATGGACCATATCTAGTTCCATGTTTTACTACAGGATACACATGGCAAGTATTAATGGACCATATCTAGTTCCATGTTTTACTACAGGATACACATGGCAAGTACTAATGGACCATATCTAGTTCCATGTTTTACTACAGGATACACATGGCAAGTACTAATGGACCATATCTAGTTCCATGATTTATTAGTACTACAGGATACACATGGCAAGTATTAATGGACCATATCTAGTTCCATGTTTTACTACAGAATACACATGGCAAGTACTAATGGACCATATCTAGTTCCATGTTTTACTACAGGATACACATGGCAAGTACTAATGGACCATATCTAGTTCCATGATTTACTACAGGATACACATGGCAAGTACTAATGGACCATATCTAGTTCCATGTTTTACTACAGGATACACATGGCAAGTATTAATGGACCATATCTAGTTCCATGTTTTACTACAGGATACACATGGCAAGTACTAATGGACCATATCTAGTTCCATGTTTTACTACAGGATACACATGGCAAGTACTAATGGACCATATCTAGTTCCATGTTTTATTAGTACTACAGGATACACATGGCAAGTATTAATGGACCATATCTAGTTCCATGTTTTACTACAGAATACACATGGCAAGTACTAATGGACCATATCTAGTTCCATGATTTATTAGTACTGTCATGTCTTGTTATGTCTGTTCCTGTCCTTTCTCTTCACTCTGTCTCTCTCTGCTGGTCTTTTTAGGTTACCTTCTCTGTCTCTCATTCTTCAGCTGTTCTACATCTCCCCTAACTAGCTCATTCACTCTTTCACACCTGTTCTCTCTTCCCCCTCTGATTAGGTCTCTATTTCTCTCTCCTTTCCTGCTACTTTCAGTGTCTGATTCTTGTTTGTGTTTTTGATGCCAGAAGCAAGCTGTCGTCGCGTTTGCTTCCACCTTGTCCTATCCTGTCGGAGTCTGCCTGGCAGGTGCATCCTGCATTATACTAACGTTCTTTTTGTTCCATTGACTACGTTGGAAGAGGATTTATGCCATTCCTGTTTTTTCATTAAAGAACTCTGTTTTCTGTTAAAACCGCTTTTGGGTCTTCACTCAAGTACATAACAGAAGAATCAGACCAAGAATGGACCCAGCGGCTCCGGACCCTTTTCACTCCGCCGTCGAGATCCAGGGAGCGATGCTAGGCAGACACGAGGAGGAATTGTCTGCTGCTCGACATGCCGTTGAGACCCTGGCCGTCCAAGTCTCCGACCTCACAAGACAGGTTCACCAACTCCACCTCGATCCACCGCCCACTTCCAGGGTTTCCGAGTCTCCGGAGCCCAGGATCAACAACCCGCCGTGTTACTCTGGGGAGCCCACTGAGTGCCGCTCATTCCTCACTCAGTGTGATGTGGTGTTCTCTCTCCAGCCCAACACTTACTCCAGGAGCGCAGCCCGCATCGCCTACGTCATTTCTCTCCTTACCGGACGGGCGCGTGAGTGGGGCACGGCAGTCTGGGAGGCGACGGCTGAGTGTATTAACCAGTATCAAGACTTTAAGGAGGAGATGATACGGGTTTTTGACCGTTCTGTTTTTGGGGAGGAGGCTTCCAGGGCCCTGTCTTCCCTATGTCAGGGGAATCGATCCATAACGGATTATTCTATTGAGTTTCGCACTCTCGCTGCCTCAAGTGACTGGAACGAGCCAGCTTTGCTCGCTCGTTTTCTGGAGGGTCTCCTCGTCGAGGTTAAGGACGAGATCCTCTCCCGGGAGGTTCCTTCCAGTCTGGACTCCTTAATAGCTCTCGCTATTCGCATAGAGCGACGGTTTGATCTTCGTCGCCGAGCTCGTGGAAAGGAGCTCGCGTTCTCCGTTGCTCCCCTCTCCACATCACTGCCACCTGCCGCATCACTGCCACCCTCCTCCGCCGGCTCGGATGCTGAGCCTATGCAGCTGGGGGTATCCGCATCTCGGCCAAGGAGAAGGAACGGAGAATCACCAATCGCCTCTGTCTCTACTGCGGCTCCGCTGGTCATTTTGTCACCTCATGTCCAGTAAAAGCCAGAGCTCATCAGTAAGAGGAGGGCTACTGGTGAGCGCAACTACTCAGGCCTCTCCTTCTGGATCACGCACTACTTTTCCGGTCCATCTCCGCTGGCCCGGTTCATCTGCTTCCTGCAGTGCCTTGATAGACTCTGGGGCGGAGGGCTGTTTTATGGACGAGACCTGGGCTCGGGAACATGACATTCCTCTCAGACAGTTAGGGGAGCCCACGGCCTTGTTCGCTTTAGATGGTAGTTCTCTCCCCAAGATTCAGCGTGAGACGCTGCCTTTAACCCTCACTGTCTCTGGTAATCATAGTGAAACCATTTCTTTTTTAATTTTTCGTTCACCTTTTACACCTGTTGTTTTGGGTCATCCCTGGCTAGTGCGCCATAACCCTTCTATTAATTGGTCTAGTAATACTATCCTATCCTGGAATGTTTCTTGTCATGTGACCTGTTTAATGTCTGCTATCCCTCCTGTTTCCTCTGTCTCTTCTTCACAGGAGGAGCCTGGCGATTTGACAGGGGTGCCGGAGGAGTATCACGATCTGCGCACGGTGTTCAGTCGTTCCAAGGCCACTTCTCTCCCTCCACACCGGTCGTATGACTGTAGTATTGATCTCCTTCCGGGAACTACTCCCCCGGGGTAGATTATACTCTCTGTCGGCTCCCGAACGTAAGGCTCTCGAGGATTATTTGTCGGTTTCGCTCGACGCCGGTACCATAGTCTCCTCCTCCTCTCCCGCCGGAGCGGGGTTTTTTTTTGTTCAGAAGAAGGACGGGTCCCTGCGCCCATGCGTGGATTATCGAGGGCTGAATGACATAACAGTTAAGAATCGTTATCCGCTTCCTCTTATGTCTTCAGCCTTCGAGATCCTGCAGGGAGCCAGGTTTTTCACCAAATTGGACCTTCGTAACGCCTACCATCTCGTGCGCATCAGGGAGGGGGACGAGTGGAAGACGGCGTTTAACACTCCGTTAGGGCACTTTGAATACCGGGTTCTTCCTTTCGGCCTCGTTAACGCTCCAGCTGTCTTTCAGGCACTAGTTAACGACGTCCTGAGAGACATGCTGAACATTTTTGTTTTCGTTTACATGGACGATATCCTGATTTTTTCACCGTCTCTCTCGATTCATGTTCAGCACGTGCGACGCGTCCTCCAGCGCCTTTTGGAGAACTGTCTTTATGTGAAGGCTGAGAAGTGCATTTTTCATGCCGCCTCTGTCCCTTTTCTCGGTTCCGTTATTTCCGCTGAGGGCATTAAGATGGATCCCGCTAAGGTCCAGGCTGTCATTGATTGGCCCGTTCCTAAGTCACGCGTCGAGTTGCAGCGCTTTCTGGGCTTCGCTAATTTCTATCGTCGTTTCATCCGTAATTTCGGTCAGGTGGCAGCTCCCCTCACAGCCCTTACTTCTGTTAAGACGTGCTTTAAGTGGTCCGTTTCCGCCCAGGGAGCTTTTGATCTTCTTAAGAATCGTTTTACATCCGCTCCTATTCTTGTTACACCTGACATCTCTAGACAGTTTGTTGTTGAGGTTGACGCGTCAGAGGTGGGCGTGGGAGCCATTCTTTCTCAGCGCTCTCTCTCTGACGGCAAGGTCCATCCTTGCGCGTTTTTCTCTCATCGCTTATCGCCGTCAGAACGTAACTATGATGTTGGTAATCGCGAACTGCTCGCCATCCGCTTAGCCCTAGGCGAATGGCGACAGTGGTTGGAGGGGGCGACCGTTCCTTTTGTCGTTTGGACTGACCATAGGAACCTTGAGTACATCCGTTCAGCCAAACGACTTAATGCGCGTCAGGCTCGTTGGGCTCTGTTTTTCGCTCGTTTCGAGTTTATTATTTCTTATCGTCCGGTCTCAAAAAACACCAAGCCTGATGCTTTATCTCGTCTCTTCAGTTCTTCTGAGGTCTCCACCGACCCCGAGGGGATTCTCCCTGACGGGCGTGTTGTCGGGTTGACTGTCTGGGGAATTGAGAGGCAGGTAAAGCAAGCACTCGCTCACACTCCGTCGCCGCGAGCTTGTCCTAGGAACCTTCTGTTCGTTCCCGTTCCTACTCGTCCGGCCGTTCTTCAGTGGGCCCACTCTGCCAAGTTAGCCGGCCACCCCGGCGTTCGGGGGTACGCTCGCTTCCATTCGCCAGCGTTTCTGGTGGCCCACTCGGGAACGTGACGCGCGTCGATTTGTCGCCGCTTGTTCGGTCTGCGCGCAGACTAAATCTGGGAACTCTCCTCCTGCCGGCCGTCTCAGACCGCTTCCCATTCCCTCTCGACCGTGGTCTCACATCGCTTTAGATTTTATCACCGGACTGCCTTCATCAGCGGGGAAGACAGTTATTCTTACGGTTGTCGATAGATTCTCTAAGGCGGCTCATTTCATTCCTCTCGATAAGCTCCCTTCTGCTAAGGAGACGGCTCAGATCATTATCGAGAATGTTTTCCGAATTCATGGCCTTCCGTCTGACGTCGTTTCCGACAGAGGCCCGCAGTTCACGTCTCAATTTTGGAGGGAGTTTTGCCGTTTGATTGGGGCTTCCGTCAGTCTCTCGTCCGGCTTTCATCCCCAGTCTAACGGTCAAGCCGAACGGGCCAATCAGACTGTTGGTCGCATTTTACGCAGTCTTTCTTTTCGTAACCCTGCGTCTTGGTCAGAACAGCTCCCCTGGGCAGAGTACGCCCACAACTCGCTTCCCTCGTCTGCTACCGGTCTATCCCCTTTTCAGTGTAGCCTCGGGTACCAGCCTCCGCTGTTCTCATCTCAGCTCGCCGAGTCCTGCGTCCCCTCCGCTCAGGCTTTTGTCCAGCGTTGCGAGCGCACCTGGAGGGGGGTCAGGTCGGCACTTTGCCGTAATAGGGCGCAGACTGTGAGGGCCGCTAATAAGCGTAGGACCAAGAGTCCTAGATATTGTTGCGGTCAGAGAGTATGGCTCTCCACTCAGAACCTTCCCCTTAAGACAGCTTCTCGCAAGTTGGCCCCGCGGTTCATTGGTCCGTTCCGTATTTCTCAGGTCATTAATCCTGTCGCAGTGCGACTTCTTCTCCCGCGCTATCTTCGTCGCGTTCACCCGGTCTTCCATGTCTCCTGTGTTAAGCCCGTTCTTCGCGCCCCCGCTCGTCCCTCCCCCCCCATCCTTGTCGAGGCGCACCCATCTACAGGGTTCGTAGGATTTTGGACATGCGCCCTCGGGGCCGTGGTCATCAGTACCTAGTGGATTGGGAGGGGTACGGTCCTGAGGAGAGGAGTTGGGTTCCCTCTCGGGACGTGCTGGACCGTTCGCTGATCGACGATTTCCTCCGTTGCCGCCAGGTTTCCTCCTCGAGTGCGCCAGGAGGCGCTCGGTGAGTGGGGGGGTACTGTCATGTCTTGTTATGTCTGTTCCTGTCCTTTCTCTTCACTCTGTCTCTCTCTCCTGGTCTTTTTAGGTTACCTTCTCTGTCTCTCATTCTTCAGCTGTTCTACATCTCCCCTAACTAGCTCATTCACTCTTTCACACCTGTTCTCTCTTCCCCCTCTGATTAGGTCTCTATTTCTCTCTCTGTTCCTGCTACTTTCAGTGTCTGATTCTTGTTTGTGTTTTTGATGCCAGAAGCAAGCTGTCGTCGCGTTTGCTTCCACCTTGTCCTATCCTGTCGGAGTCTGCCTGGCAGGTGCATCCTGCATTATACTAACGTTCTTTTTGTTCCATTGACTACGTTGGAAGAGGATTTATGCCATTCCTGTTTTTTCATTAAAGAACTCTGTTTTCTGTTAAAACCGCTTTTGGGTCTTCACTCAAGTACATAACAAGTACTACAGGATACACATGGCAAGTACTAATGGACCACATCTAGTTCCATGTTTTACTACAGGATACACATGGCAAGTACTAATGGACCATATCTAGTTCCATGTTTTATTAGTACTACAGGATACACATGGCAAGTATTAATGGACCATATCTAGTTCCATGTTTTACTACAGGATACACATGGCAAGTACTAATGGACCATATCTAGTTCCATGTTTTACTACAGGATACACATGGCAAGTACTAATGGACCATATCTAGTTCCATGTTTTATTAGTACTACAGGATACACATGGCAAGTATTAATGGACCATATCTAGTTCCATGTTTTACTACAGAATACACATGGCAAGTACTAATGGACCATATCTAGTTCCATGATTTATTAGTACTACAGGATACACATGGCAAGTATTAATGGACCATATCTAGTTCCATGTTTTACTACAGGATACACATGGCAAGTATTAATGGACCATATCTAGTTCCATGTTTTACTACAGGATACACATGGCAAGTACTAATGGACCATATCTAGTTCCATGTTTTACTACAGGATACACATGGCAAGTATTAATGGACCATATCTAGTTCCATGTTTTACTACAGGATACACATGGCAAGTATTAATGGACCATATCTAGTTCCATGTTTTACTACAGGATACACATGGCAAGTACTAATGGACCATATCTAGTTCCATGTTTTACTACAGTATACACATGGCAAGTACTAATGGACCATATCTAGTTCCATGTTTTATTAGTACTACAGGATACACATGGCAAGTATTAATGGACCATATCTAGTTCCATGTTTTACTACAGAATACACATGGCAAGTACTAATGGACCATATCTAGTTCCATGTTTTACTACAGGATACACATGGCAAGTATTAATGGACCATATCTAGTTCCATGTTTTACAACAGGATACACATGGCAAGTACTAATGGACCATATCTAGTTCCATGATTTACTACAGGATACACATGGCAAGTACTAATGGACCATATCTAGTTCATTTTTTACTACAGGATACACATGGCAAGTATTAATGGACCATATCTAGTTCCATGTTTTACTACAGGATACACATGGCAAGTACTAATGGACCATATCTAGTTCCATGTTTTACTACAGGATACACATGGCAAGTACTAATGGACCATATCTAGTTCCATGTTTTATTAGTACTACAGGATACACATGGCAAGTATTAATGGACCATATCTAGTTCCATGTTTTACTACAGAATACACATGGCAAGTACTAATGGACCATATCTAGTTCCATGATTTATTAGTACTACAGGATACACATGGCAAGTACTAATGGACCACATCTAGTTCCATGTTTTACTACAGGATACACATGGCAAGTACTAATGGACCATATCTAGTTCCATGTCTTACTACAGGATACACATGGCAAGTATTAATGGACCATATCTAGTTCCATGTTTTACTACAGGATACACATGGCAAGTACTAATGGACCATATCTAGTTCCATGTTTTACTACAGGATACACATGGCAAGTACTAATGGACCATATCTAGTTCCATGTTTTACTACAGGATACACATGGCAAGTACTAATGGACCATATCTAGTTCCATGTTTTATTAGTACTACAGGATACACATGCAAGTATTAATGGACCATATCTAGTTCCATGTTTTACTACAGAATACACATGGCAAGTACTAATGGACCATATCTAGTTCCATGATTTATTAGTACTACAGGATACACATGGCAAGTACTAATGGACCACATCTAGGTCCATGTTTTACTACAGGATACACATGGCAAGTACTAATGGACCATATCTAGTTCCATGTCTTACTACAGGATACACATGGCAAGTACTAATGGACCATATCTAGTTCCATATTTTATTAGTACTACAGGATACACATGGCAAGTACTAATGGACCATTTCTAGTTCCATGTTTTACTACAGGATACACATGGCAAGTATTAATGGACCATATCTAGTCCCATGATTTATTAGTACTACAGGATACACATGGCAAGTACTAATGGACCATATCTAGTTCCATGTTATACTACAGGATACACATGGCAAGTACTAATGGACCATATCTAGTTCCATGATTTATTAGTACTACAGGATACACATGGCAAGTACTAATGGACCATATCTAGTTCCATGTCTTACTACAGGATACACATGGCAAGTACTAATGGACCACATCTAGTTCCATGTTTTATTAGTACTACAGGATACACATGGCAAGTACTAATGGACCATATCTAGTTCCATGTTTTACTACAGGATACACAAGGCAAGTACTAATGGACCATATCTAGTTCCATGTTTTACAACAGGATACACATGGCAAGTATTAATGGACCATATCTAGTTCCATGTTTTATTAGTAGTACAGGATACACATGGCAAGTACTAATGGACCATATCTAGTTCCATGTTTTACTACAGGATACACATGGCAAGTACTAATGGACCATATCTAGTTCCATGTTTTATTAGTACTACAGGATACACATGGCAAGTACTAATGGACCATATCTAGTTCCATGTTTTATTAGTAGTACAGGATACACATGGCAAGTACTAATGGACCATATCTAGTTCCATGTTTTATTAGTACTACAGGATACACATGGCAAGTACTAATGGACCATATCTAGTTCCATGTTTTACTACAGGATACACATGGCAAGTATTAATGGACCATATCTAGTTCCATGTTTTATTAGTACTACAGGATACACATGGCAAGTACTAATGGACCATATCTAGTTCCATGTTTTATTAGTACTGCAGGATACACATGGCAAGTATAAATGGACCATATCTAGTTCCATGTTTTACTACAGGATACACATGGCAAGTACTAATGGACCATATCTAGTTCCATGTTTTACTACAGGATACACATGGCAAGTATTAATGGACCATAACTAGTTCCATGTTTTACTACAGGATACACATGGCAAGTACTAATGGACCATATCTAGTTCCATGTCTTACTACAGGATACACATGGCAAGTACTAATGGACCACATCTAGTTCCATGTTTTATTAGTACTACAGGATACACATGGCAAGTACTAATGGACCATATCTAGTTCCATGTTTTACTACAGGATACACAAGGCAAGTACTAATGGACCATATCTAGTTCCATGTTTTACTACAGGATACACATGGCAAGTATTAATGGACCATATCTAGTTCCATGTTTTACTACAGGATACACATGGCAAGTACTAATGGACCATATCTAGTTCCATGTTTTATTAGTAGTACAGGATACACATGGCAAGTATTAATGGACCATATCTAGTTCCATGTTTTACTACAGGATACACATGGCAAGTACTAATGGACCATATCTAGTTACATGTTTTACTAGTACTACAGGATACACATGGCAAGTATTAATGGACCATATCTAGTTCCATGTTTTACTACAGGATACACATGGCAAGTACTAATGGACCATATCTAGTTCCATGTTTTACTACAGGATACACATGGCAAGTACTAATGGACCATATCTAGTTCCATGTTTTACTACAGGATACACATGGCAAGTACTAATGGACCATATCTAGTTCCATGTTTTACTACAGGATACACATGGCAAGTACTAATGGACCATATCTAGTTCCATGTTTTATTAGTAGTACAGGATACACATGGCAAGTACTAATGGACCATATCTAGTTCCATGTTTTACTACAGGATACACATGGCAAGTACTAATGGACCATATCTAGTTCCATGTTTTATTAGTACTACAGGATACACATGGCAAGTACTAATGGAACATATCTAGTTCCATGTTTTACTACAGGATACACATGGCAAGTATTAATGGACCATATCTAGTTCCATGTTTTATTAGTACTACAGGATACACATGGCAAGTATTAATGGACCATATCTAGTTCCATGATTTATTAGTACTACAGGATACACATGGCAAGTACTAATGGACCATATCTAGTTCCATGTTATACTACAGGATACACAAGGCAAGTACTAATGGACCATATCTAGTTCCATGTTTTATTAGTACTACAGGATACACATGGCAAGTACTAATGGACCATATCTAGTTCCATGTTTTACTACAGGATACACATGGCAAGTACTAATGGATCATATCTAGTTCCATGGTTTATTAGTAGTACAGGATACACATGGCAAGTACTAATGGACCATATCTAGTTCCATGTTTTATTAGTACTACAGCATACACATGGCAAGTATTAATGGACCATATCTAGTTCCATGTTTTATTAGTACTACAGGATACACATGGCAAGTATTAATGGACCATATCTAGTTCCATGTTTTACTACAGGATACACATGGCAAGTACTAATGGACCATATCTAGTTCCATGTTTTACTACAGGATACACATGGCAAGTACTAATGGACCATATCTAGTTCCATGTTTTACTACAGGATACACATGTCAAGTACTAATGGACCATATCTAGTTCCATGTTTTATTAGTACTACAGGATACACATGGCAAGTACTAATGGACCATATCTAGTTCCATGTTTTACTACAAGATACACATGGCAAGTATTAATGGATCATATCTAGTTCCATGTTTTACTACAGGATACACATGGCAAGTACTAATGGACCATATCTAGTTCCATGTTTTATTAGTACTACAGGATACACATGGCAAGTACTAATGGACCATATCTAGTTCCATGTTTTACTACAGGATACACATGGCAAGTACTAATGGACCATATCTAGTTCCATGTTTTATTAGTACTGCAGGATACACATGGCAAGTATAAATGGACCATATCTAGTTCCATGTTTTACTACAGGATACACATGGCAAGTACTAATGGACCATATCTAGTTCCATGTTATACTACAGGATACACATGGCAAGTACTAATGGACCATATCTAGTTCCATGTTTTACTACAGGATACACATGGCAAGTACTAATGGACCATATCTAGTTCCATGTTTTATTAGTACTACAGGATACACATGGCAAGTACTAATGGACCATATCTAGTTCCATGTTATACTACAGGATACACATGGCAAGTACTAATGGACCATAACTAGTTCCATGTTTTACTACAGGATACACATGGCAAGTACTAATGGACCATATCTAGTTCCATGTTTTACTACAGGATACACATGGCAAGTATTAATGGACCATATCTAGTTCCATGTTTTACTACAGGATACACATGGCAAGTACTAATGGACCATATCTAGTTCCATGATTTACTACAGGATACACATGGCAAGTACTAATGGACCATATCTAGTTCCATGATTTACTACAGGATACACATGGCAAGTACTAATGGACCATATCTAGTTCCATGTTTTACTACAGGATACACATGGCAAGTATTAATGGACCATATCTAGTTCCATGTTTTACTACAGGATACACATGGCAAGTACTAATGGACCATATCTAGTTCCATGTTTTACTACAGGATACACATGGCAAGTATTAACGGACCATATCTAGTTCCATGTTTTATTAGTACTACAGGATACACATGGCAAGTACTAATGGACCATATCTAGTTCCATGTTTTACTACAGGATACACATGGCAAGTACTAATGGACCATATCTAGTTCCATGTTTTATTAGTACTACAGGATACACATGGCAAGTACTAATGGACCATATCTAGTTCCATGTTTTACTACAGGATACACATGGCAAGTATTAATGGACCATATCTAGTTCCATGTTTTACTACAGGATACACATGGCAAGTACTAATGGACCATATCTAGTTCCATGTTTTACTACAGGATACACATGGCAAGTACTAATGGACCATATCTAGTTCCATGTTTTACTACAGGATACACATGGCAAGTATTAATGGACCATATCTAGTTCCATGTTTTACTACAGGATACACATGGCAAGTATTAATGGACCATATCTAGTTCCATGTTTTATTAGTACTACAGGATACACATGGCAAGTACTAATGGACCATATCTAGTTCCATGTTTTATTAGTACTACAGGATACACATGGCAAGTACTAATGGACCATATCTAGTTCCATGTTTTACTACAGGATACACATGGCAAGGACTAATGGACCATATCTAGTTCCATGATTTACTACAGGATACACATGGCAAGTATTAATGGACCTTATCTAGTTCCATGTTTTACTACAGGATACACATGGCAAGTATTAATGGACCATATCTAGTTCCATGTTTTACTACAGGATACACATGGCAAGTACTAATGGACCATATCTAGTTCCATGTTTTACTACAGGATACACATGGCAAGTATTAATGGACCATATCTAGTTCCATGTTTTACTACAGGATACACATGGCAAGTACTAATGGACCATATCTAGTTCCATGTTTTACTACAGGATACACATGGCAAGTACTAATGGACCATATCTAGTTCCATGATTTACTACAGGATACACATGGCAAGTACTAATGGACCATATCTAGTTCCATGATTTACTACAGGATACACATGGCAAGTACTAATGGACCATATCTAGTTCCATGTTTTACTACAGGATACACATGGCAAGTATTAATGGACCATATCTAGTTCCATGTTTTACTACAGGATACACATGGCAAGTACTAATGGACCATATCTAGTTCCATGTTTTACTACAGGATACACATGGCAAGTATTAACGGACCATATCTAGTTCCATGTTTTATTAGTACTACAGGATACACATGGCAAGTACTAATGGACCATATCTAGTTCCATGTTTTACTACAGGATACACATGGCAAGTACTAATGGACCATATCTAGTTCCATGTTTTATTAGTACTACAGGATACACATGGCAAGTACTAATGGACCATATCTAGTTCCATGTTTTACTACAGGATACACATGGCAAGTATTAATGGACCATATCTAGTTCCATGTTTTACTACAGGATACACATGGCAAGTACTAATGGACCATATCTAGTTCCATGTTTTACTACAGGATACACATGGCAAGTACTAATGGACCATATCTAGTTCCATGTTTTACTACAGGATACACATGGCAAGTATTAATGGACCATATCTAGTTCCATGTTTTACTACAGGATACACATGGCAAGTATTAATGGACCATATCTAGTTCCATGTTTTATTAGTACTACAGGATACACATGGCAAGTACTAATGGACCATATCTAGTTCCATGTTTTATTAGTACTACAGGATACACATGGCAAGTACTAATGGACCATATCTAGTTCCATGTTTTACTACAGGATACACATGGCAAGGACTAATGGACCATATCTAGTTCCATGATTTACTACAGGATACACATGGCAAGTATTAATGGACCTTATCTAGTTCCATGTTTTACTACAGGATACACATGGCAAGTATTAATGGACCATATCTAGTTCCATGATTTATTAGTACTACAGGATACACATGGCAAGTACTAATGGACCATATCTAGTTCCATGATTTACTACAGGATACACATGGCAAGTACTAATGGACCATATCTAGTTCCATGTTTTACTACAGGATACACATGGCAAATACTAATGGACCATATCTAGTTCCATGTTTTACTACAGGATACACATGGCAAGTATTAATGGACCATATCTAGTTCCATGTTTTATTAGTACTACAGGATACACATGGCAAGTACTAATGGACCATATCTAGTTCCATGTTTTACTACAGGATACACATGGCAAGTACTAATGGACCATATCTAGTTCCATGTTTTATTAGTACTACAGGATACACATGGCAAGTACTAATGGACCATATATAGTTCCATGTTTTATTAGTACTACAGGATACACATGGCAAGTACTAATGGACCATATCTAGTTCCATGTTTTATTAGTACTACAGGATACACATGGCAAGTACTAATGGACCATATCTAGTTCCATGTTTTACTACAGGATACACATGGCAAGTATTAATGGACCATATCTAGTTCCATGTTTTACTACAGGATACACATGGCAAGTACTAATGGACCATATCTAGTTCCATGTTTTATTAGTACTACAGGA
Organism: Oncorhynchus masou masou; assembly: GCF_036934945.1. Classification (NCBI taxonomy): domain Eukaryota; kingdom Metazoa; phylum Chordata; class Actinopteri; order Salmoniformes; family Salmonidae; genus Oncorhynchus; species Oncorhynchus masou. The sequence continues at coordinate 43,704,783 of NC_088228.1, read as the reverse complement.
TACACATGGCAAGTACTAATGGACCATATCTAGTTCCATGTTTTATTAGTACTACAGGATACACATGGCAAGTACTAATGGACCATATCTAGTTCCATGTTTTACTACAGGATACACATGGCAAGTACTAATGGACCATATCTAGTTCCATGTTTTACTACAGGATACACATGGCAAGTATTAATGGACCATATCTAGTTCCATGTTTTACTACAGGATACACATGGCAAGTATTAATGGACCATATCTAGTTCCATGTTTTATTAGTACTACAGGATACACATGGCAAGTACTAATGGACCATATCTAGTTCCATGTTTTACTACAGGATACACATGGCAAGTATTAATGGACCTTATCTAGTTCCATGTTTTACTACAGGATACACATGGCAAGTATTAATGGACCATATCTAGTTCCATGATTTATTAGTACTACAGGATACACATGGCAAGTACTAATGGACCATATCTAGTTCCATGTTTTACTACAGGATACACTTGGCAAGTACTAATGGACCATATCTAGTTCCATGTTTTACTACAGGATACACATGGCAAGTATTAATGGACCATATCTAGTTCCATGTTTTACTACAGGATACACATGGCAAGTACTAATGGACCATATCTAGTTCCATGTTTTACTACAGGATACACATGGCAAGTACTAATGGACCATATCTAGTTCCATGTTTTACTACAGGATACACATGGCAAGTACTAATGGACCATATCTAGTTCCAGGTTTTACTACAGGATACACATGGCAAGTATTAATGGACCATATCTAGTTCCATGTTTTACTACAGGATACACATGGCAAGTACTAATGGACCATATCTAGTTCCATGTTTTACTACAGGATACACATGGCAAGTATTAATGGACCATATCTAGTTCCATGTTTTATTAGTACTACAGGATACACATGGCAAGTACTAATGGACCATATCTAGTTCCATGTTTTACTACAGGATACACATGGCAAGTACTAATGGACCATATCTAGTTCCATGTTTTATTAGTACTACAGGATACACATGGCAAGTACTAATGGACCATATCTAGTTCCATGTTTTACTACAGGATACACATGGCAAGTATTAATGGACCATATCTAGTTCCATGTTTTATTAGTACTACAGGATACACATGGCAAGTACTAATGGACCATATCTAGTTCCATGTTTTACTACAGGATACACATGGCAAGTACTAATGGACCATATCTAGTTCCATGTTTTATTAGTACTACAGGATACACATGGCAAGTACTAATGGACCATATCTAGTTCCATGTTTTACTACAGGATACACATGGCAAGTACTAATGGACCATATCTAGTTCCATGTTTTACTACAGGATACACATGGCAAGTATTAATGGACCATATCTAGTTCCATGTTTTACTACAGGATACACATGGCAAGTACTAATGGACCATATCTAGTTCCATGTTTTATTAGTACTACAGGATACACATGGCAAGTACTAATGGACCATATCTAGTTCCATGTTTTACTACAGGATACACATGGCAAGTATTAATGGACCATATCTAGTTCCATGTTTTACTACAGGATACACATGGCAAGTACTAATGGACCATATCTAGTTCCATGTTTTATTAGTACTACAGGATACACATGGCAAGTACTAATGGACCATATCTAGTTCCATGTTTTATTAGTACTACAGGATACACATGGCAAGTACTAATGGACCATATCTAGTTCCATGTTTTACTACAGGATACACATGGCAAGTACTAATGGACCATATCTAGTTCCATGTTTTACTACAGGATACACATGGCAAGTATTAATGGACCATATCTAGTTCCATGTTTTACTACAGGATACACATGGCAAGTATTAATGGACCATATCTAGTTCCATGTTTTATTAGTACTACAGGATACACATGGCAAGTACTAATGGACCATATCTAGTTCCATGTTTTACTACAGGATACACATGGCAAGTATTAATGGACCTTATCTAGTTCCATGTTTTACTACAGGATACACATGGCAAGTATTAATGGACCATATCTAGTTCCATGATTTATTAGTACTACAGGATACACATGGCAAGTACTAATGGACCATATCTAGTTCCATGTTTTACTACAGGATACACTTGGCAAGTACTAATGGACCATATCTAGTTCCATGTTTTACTACAGGATACACATGGCAAGTATTAATGGACCATATCTAGTTCCATGTTTTACTACAGGATACACATGGCAAGTACTAATGGACCATATCTAGTTCCATGTTTTACTACAGGATACACATGGCAAGTACTAATGGACCATATCTAGTTCCATGTTTTACTACAGGATACACATGGCAAGTACTAATGGACCATATCTAGTTCCAGGTTTTACTACAGGATACACATGGCAAGTATTAATGGACCATATCTAGTTCCATGTTTTATTAGTACTACAGGATACACATGGCAAGTACTAATGGACCATATCTAGTTCCATGTTTTACTACAGGATACACATGGCAAGTACTAATGGACCATATCTAGTTCCATGTTTTATTAGTACTACAGGATACACATGGCAAGTACTAATGGACCATATCTAGTTCCATGTTTTACTACAGGATACACATGGCAAGTATTAATGGACCATATCTAGTTCCATGTTTTACTACAGGATACACATGGCAAGTACTAATGGACCATATCTAGTTCCATGTTATACTACAGGATACACATGGCAAGTATTAATGGACCATATCTAGTTCCATGTTTTACTACAGGATACACATGGCAAGTACTAATGGACCATATCTAGTTCCATGTTTTACTACAGGATACACATGGCAAGTATTAATGGACCATATCTAGTTCCATGTTTTACTACAGGATACACATGGCAAGTATTAATGGACCATATCTAGTTCCATGTTTTATTAGTACTACAGGATACACATGGCAAGTACTAATGGACCATATCTAGTTCCATGTTTTACTACAGGATACACATGGCAAGGACTAATGGACCATATCTAGTTCCATGATTTACTACAGGATACACATGGCAAGTATTAATGGACCTTATCTAGTTCCATGTTTTACTACAGGATACACATGGCAAGTATTAATGGACCATATCTAGTTCCATGATTTATTAGTACTACAGGATACACATGGCAAGTACTAATGGACCATATCTAGTTCCATGATTTACTACAGGATACACATGGCAAGTACTAATGGACCATATCTAGTTCCATGTTTTACTACAGGATACACATGGCAAGTACTAATGGACCATATCTAGTTCCATGTTTTACTACAGGATACACATGGCAAGTATTAATGGACCATATCTAGTTCCATGTTTTATTAGTACTACAGGATACACATGGCAAGTACTAATGGACCATATCTAGTTCCATGTTTTACTACAGGATACACATGGCAAGTACTAATGGACCATATCTAGTTCCATGTTTTATTAGTACTACAGGATACACATGGCAAGTACTAATGGACCATATATAGTTCCATGTTTTATTAGTACTACAGGATACACATGGCAAGTACTAATGGACCATATCTAGTTCCATGTTTTATTAGTACTACAGGATACACATGGCAAGTACTAATGGACCATATCTAGTTCCATGTTTTACTACAGGATACACATGGCAAGTATTAATGGACCATATCTAGTTCCATGTTTTACTACAGGATACACATGGCAAGTACTAATGGACCATATCTAGTTCCATGTTTTATTAGTACTACAGGATACACATGGCAAGTACTAATGGACCATATCTAGTTCCATGTTTTATTAGTACTACAGGATACACATGGCAAGTACTAATGGACCATATCTAGTTCCATGTTTTACTACAGGATACACATGGCAAGTACTAATGGACCATATCTAGTTCCATGTTTTACTACAGGATACACATGGCAAGTATTAATGGACCATATCTAGTTCCATGTTTTACTACAGGATACACATGGCAAGTATTAATGGACCATATCTAGTTCCATGTTTTATTAGTACTACAGGATACACATGGCAAGTACTAATGGACCATATCTAGTTCCATGTTTTACTACAGGATACACATGGCAAGTATTAATGGACCTTATCTAGTTCCATGTTTTACTACAGGATACACATGGCAAGTATTAATGGACCATATCTAGTTCCATGATTTATTAGTACTACAGGATACACATGGCAAGTACTAATGGACCATATCTAGTTCCATGTTTTACTACAGGATACACTTGGCAAGTACTAATGGACCATATCTAGTTCCATGTTTTACTACAGGATACACATGGCAAGTATTAATGGACCATATCTAGTTCCATGTTTTACTACAGGATACACATGGCAAGTACTAATGGACCATATCTAGTTCCATGTTTTACTACAGGATACACATGGCAAGTACTAATGGACCATATCTAGTTCCATGTTTTACTACAGGATACACATGGCAAGTACTAATGGACCATATCTAGTTCCAGGTTTTACTACAGGATACACATGGCAAGTATTAATGGACCATATCTAGTTCCATGTTTTACTACAGGATACACATGGCAAGTACTAATGGACCATATCTAGTTCCATGTTTTACTACAGGATACACATGGCAAGTATTAATGGACCATATCTAGTTCCATGTTTTATTAGTACTACAGGATACACATGGCAAGTACTAATGGACCATATCTAGTTCCATGTTTTACTACAGGATACACATGGCAAGTACTAATGGACCATATCTAGTTCCATGTTTTATTAGTACTACAGGATACACATGGCAAGTACTAATGGACCATATCTAGTTCCATGTTTTACTACAGGATACACATGGCAAGTATTAATGGACCATATCTAGTTCCATGTTTTATTAGTACTACAGGATACACATGGCAAGTACTAATGGACCATATCTAGTTCCATGTTTTACTACAGGATACACATGGCAAGTACTAATGGACCATATCTAGTTCCATGTTTTATTAGTACTACAGGATACACATGGCAAGTACTAATGGACCATATCTAGTTCCATGTTTTACTACAGGATACACATGGCAAGTACTAATGGACCATATCTAGTTCCATGTTTTACTACAGGATACACATGGCAAGTATTAATGGACCATATCTAGTTCCATGTTTTACTACAGGATACACATGGCAAGTACTAATGGACCATATCTAGTTCCATGTTTTATTAGTACTACAGGATACACATGGCAAGTACTAATGGACCATATCTAGTTCCATGTTTTACTACAGGATACACATGGCAAGTATTAATGGACCATATCTAGTTCCATGTTTTACTACAGGATACACATGGCAAGTACTAATGGACCATATCTAGTTCCATGTTTTATTAGTACTACAGGATACACATGGCAAGTACTAATGGACCATATCTAGTTCCATGTTTTATTAGTACTACAGGATACACATGGCAAGTACTAATGGACCATATCTAGTTCCATGTTTTACTACAGGATACACATGGCAAGTACTAATGGACCATATCTAGTTCCATGTTTTACTACAGGATACACATGGCAAGTATTAATGGACCATATCTAGTTCCATGTTTTACTACAGGATACACATGGCAAGTATTAATGGACCATATCTAGTTCCATGTTTTATTAGTACTACAGGATACACATGGCAAGTACTAATGGACCATATCTAGTTCCATGTTTTACTACAGGATACACATGGCAAGTATTAATGGACCTTATCTAGTTCCATGTTTTACTACAGGATACACATGGCAAGTATTAATGGACCATATCTAGTTCCATGATTTATTAGTACTACAGGATACACATGGCAAGTACTAATGGACCATATCTAGTTCCATGTTTTACTACAGGATACACATGGCAAGTACTAATGGACCATATCTAGTTCCATGTTTTACTACAGGATACACTTGGCAAGTACTAATGGACCATATCTAGTTCCATGTTTTACTACAGGATACACATGGCAAGTATTAATGGACCATATCTAGTTCCATGTTTTACTACAGGATACACATGGCAAGTACTAATGGACCATATCTAGTTCCATGTTTTACTACAGGATACACATGGCAAGTACTAATGGACCATATCTAGTTCCATGTTTTACTACAGGATACACATGGCAAGTACTAATGGACCATATCTAGTTCCAGGTTTTACTACAGGATACACATGGCAAGTATTAATGGACCATATCTAGTTCCATGTTTTATTAGTACTACAGGATACACATGGCAAGTACTAATGGACCATATCTAGTTCCATGTTTTACTACAGGATACACATGGCAAGTACTAATGGACCATATCTAGTTCCATGTTTTATTAGTACTACAGGATACACATGGCAAGTACTAATGGACCATATCTAGTTCCATGTTTTACTACAGGATACACATGGCAAGTATTAATGGACCATATCTAGTTCCATGTTTTACTACAGGATACACATGGCAAGTACTAATGGACCATATCTAGTTCCATGTTATACTACAGGATACACATGGCAAGTATTAATGGACCATATCTAGTTCCATGTTTTACTACAGGATACACATGGCAAGTACTAATGGACCATATCTAGTTCCATGTTTTACTACAGGATACACATGGCAAGTATTAATGGACCATATCTAGTTCCATGTTTTACTACAGGATACACATGGCAAGTATTAATGGACCATATCTAGTTCCATGTTTTATTAGTACTACAGGATACACATGGCAAGTACTAATGGACCATATCTAGTTCCATGTTTTACTACAGGATACACATGGCAAGTACTAATGGACCATATCTAGTTCCATGTTTTACTACAGGATACACATGGCAAGTATTAATGGACCATATCTAGTTCCATGTTTTACTACAGGATACACATGGCAAGTACTAATGGACCATATCTAGTTCCATGTTTTACTACAGGATACACATGGCAAGTATTAATGGACCATATCTAGTTCCATGTTTTACTACAGGATACACATGGCAAGTATTAATGGACCATATCTAGTTCCATGTTTTATTAGTACTACAGGATACACATGGCAAGTACTAATGGACCATATCTAGTTCCATGTTTTACTACAGGATACACATGGCAAGTATTAATGGACCTTATCTAGTTCCATGTTTTACTACAGGATACACATGGCAAGTATTAATGGACCATATCTAGTTCCATGATTTATTAGTACTACAGGATACACATGGCAAGTACTAATGGACCATATCTAGTTCCATGTTTTACTACAGGATACACATGGCAAGTACTAATGGACCATATCTAGTTCCATGTTTTACTACAGGATACACATGGCAAGTATTAATGGACCATATCTAGTTCCATGTTTTACTACAGGATACACATGGCAAGTACTAATGGACCATATCTAGTTCCATGTTTTACTACAGGATACACATGGCAAGTACTAATGGACCATATCTAGTTCCATGTTATACTACAGGATACACATGGAAAGTACTAATGGACCATATCTAGTTCCAGGTTTTACTACAGGATACACATGGCAAGTATTAATGGACCATATCTAGTTCCATGTTTTACTACAGGATACACATGGCAAGTACTGATGGACCATATCTAGTTCCATGTTTTACTACAGGATACACATGGCAAGTACTAATGGACCATATCTAGTTCCATGTTTTACTACAGGATACACATGGCAAGTACTAATGGACCATATCTAGTTCCATGTTTTACTACAGGATACACATGGCAAGTACTAATGGACCATATCTAGTTCCAGGTTTTACTACAGGATACACATGGCAAGTATTAATGGACCATATCTAGTTCCATGTTTTACTACAGGATACACATGGCAAGTACTAATGGACCATATCTAGTTCCATGTTTTACTACAGGATACACATGGCAAGTACTAATGGACCATATCTAGTTCCATGTTATACTACAGGATACACATGGCAAGTACTAATGGAACATATCTAGTTCCATGTTATACTATAGCATACACATGGCAAGTATTAATGGACCATATCTAGTTCCATGTTTTATTAGTACTACAGGATACACATGGCAAGTACTAATGGACCATATCTAGTTCCATGTTTTATTAGTACTACAGGATACACATGGCAAGTACTAATGGACCATATCTAGTTCCATGTTTTACTACAGGATACACATGGCAAGTATTAATGGACCATATCTAGTTCCATGTTTTACTACAGGATACACATGGCAAGTACTAATGGACCATATCTAGTTCCATGTTTTACTACAGGATACACATGGCAAGTATTAATGGACCATATCTAGTTCCATGTTTTACTACAGGATACACATGGCAAGTATTAATGGACCATATCTAGTTCCATGTTTTACTACAGGATACAGATGGCAAGTATTAATGGACCATATCTAGTTCCATGTTTTACTACAGGATACACATGGCAAGTATTAATGGACCATATCTAGTTCCATGTTTTATTAGTACTACAGGATACACATGGCAAGTACTAATGGACCACATCTAGTTCCATGTTTTACTACAGGATACACATGGCAAGTATTAATGGACCATATCTAGTTCCATGTTTTACTACAGGATACACATGGCAAGTACTAATGGACCATATCTAGTTCCATGTTTTACTACAGGATACACATGGCAAGTATTAATGGACCATATCTAGTTCCATGTTTTACTACAGGATACACATGGCAAGTACTAATGGACCATATCTAGTTCCATGTTTTACTACAGGATACACATGGCAAGTATTAATGGACCATATCTAGTTCCATGATTTATTAGTACTACAGGATACACATGGCAAGTATTAATGGACCATATCTAGTTCCATGATTTATTAGTACTACAGGATACACATGGCAAGTACTAATGGACCATATCTAGTTCCATGTTTTACTACAGGATACACTTGGCAAGTACTAATGGACCATATCTAGTTCCATGTTTTACTACAGGATACACATGGCAAGTATTAATGGACCATATCTAGTTCCATGTTTTACTACAGGATACACATGGCAAGTATTAATGGACCATATCTAGTTCCATGTTTTATTAGTACTACAGGATACACATGGCAAGTACTAATGGACCATATCTAGTTCCATGTTTTATTAGTACTACAGGATACACATGGCAAGTATTAATGGACCATATCTAGTTCCATGTTTTACTACAGGATACACATGGCAAGTACTAATGGACCATATCTAGTTCCATGTTTTACTACAGGATACACATGGCAAGTACTAATGGACCATATCTAGTTCCATGTTTTACTACAGGATACACATGGCAAGTACTAATGGACCATATCTAGTTCCATGTTATACTACAGGATACACATGGCAAGTACTAATGGAACATATCTAGTTCCATGTTATACTATAGCATACACATGGCAAGTATTAATGGACCATATCTAGTTCCATGTTTTATTAGTACTACAGGATACACATGGCAAGTATTAATGGACCATATCTAGTTCCATGTTTTACTACAGGATACACATGGCAAGTACTAATGGACCATATCTAGTTCCATGTTTTATTAGTACTACAGAATACACATGGCAAGTATTAATGGACCATATCTAGTTCCATGTTCTACTTGACATGATGACTCCTTGCTGTCCCCAGTCCACCTGGCCGTGCTGCTGTTCCAGTTTTATTAGTACTACAGGATACACATGGTATACACATCCAACCAAATACTTACTTCCAGGACAAGGCAACAACAATCAGAAATCATAACGTGTGTGTGCAACTCGCTCTTGTCAAGCCTTCGAAATGTACTACTTTACAACCAAATGGCTTGTGGAAATCTTGCAGAGGCATTCCATCTAAGCGACATTGTGACCTCTGTGGCATTTCTGTTTCATAGTTCATAGAGAGGTGCACCAAAGGATTGTGGGATACGGTCATGTTTGTCATCCGTGTTCACACCCGGACTGCACCTCTGATCTCCTGCTCCCGAGAAATGCTTCATGAGCAAATAGCTCTCTTTATCTCTCATTCTCCATGTCTCTCTCTGTCTCTCTCTGTCTCTCTCTGTCTCTCTCTGTCTCTCTCTGTCGCTCTCTGTCGCTCTCTGTCGCTCTCTGTCTCTCTCTGTCTCTCTCTGTCTCTCTCTGTCTCTCTCTGTCTCTCTCTGTCTCTCTCTGTCGCTCTCTGTCGCTCTCTGTCTCTCTCTGTCTCTCTCTGTCTCTCTCTGTCTCTCTCTGTCGCTCTCTGTCGCTCTCTGTCGCTCTCTGTCGCTCTCTCTCTCTCTCTGTCTCTCTCTGTCGCTCTCTGTCGCTCTCTCTCTCTCTCTCTTTCTCTCTCTCTGTCGCTCTCTGTCTCTCTCTGTCTCTCTCTGTCTCTCTCTGTCTCTCTCTGTCTCTCTCTGTCTCTCTCTGTCTCTCTCTGTCGCTCTCTGTCGCTCTCTGTCGCTCTCTGTCGCTCTCTGTCGCTCTCTGTCGCTCTCTGTCTCTCTCTGTCTCTCTCTGTCTCTCTCTGTCTCTCTCCTTCTGCCACTCCATCTGTCACTATCTCTCTCAGACCCCAAGGAATTTTCAGAGTTTCAAAAAATGCACAATGGTCTTTAGGGGTTAACTGTTGAGGTGGAACTGACACTGAGTATCTATCTACAAAGTATATATTTTATACTCTGCAGATACTATCACATACTCATACAGGTGAACATAAACAGTTCCTCTTTTCATTAGATTCAACAATCTCCCTCCCCCCTCTCTCTCTCTGTCTCTCTCTTCCTAACAGATCTCTAGCAACACTTAAACCCTGCCCCCACAAATCTGTGATCTGTGATTTTTAATAAACAAAGACCATGCCCTGCGCTGTGTGTGTGATCTGTGCAGCCATTACGTGTATGTGTGTGTGTGTGTGTATTTGTGTGTGTGTGTATTTGTGTGTTTGCAGCAGAGGAAGGAAGTCACAAGACGATGGGGGTTTCAAAACTGCAGCTGTTGAAGAAGCCTGTACTGTATATTTTATTTTGTTCATTCTCCTCTTCTCCTTCTCCTCGTCTACTCTAAGATACAGTACCGTTCATATTTCTGCTGTGTGTGACAGGATTACAAACTTGGCAACAAAATCTTATTTCTGTTATTTTGTAGATATCAGAAAATAAGAAGTGAATTTAGATTAGGTTTGTGTGCATTATTTACTTTAGTGGGTAAGACCCGGTTTGGGAGATCTGATTGGCTGAGAGCAGGCCAGCGCCTACAAAAGGCAAGTAAGGAGTGGACGAGAAGAGAGGGACAGAGGAGGAGAGGAGTGGACGAGAAGAGAGGGACGGAGGAGGAGAGGAGTGGACGAGAAGAGAGGGACGGAGGAGGAGAGGAGTGGAACACCTTTTGACGGGTGCAACTGACACACTCCAGAGTATACTAGGAGCTCAGAAAGAGAGAAAGATAAAATCATAAAGAGGAAGAGGGATTAAGGGGGAAGAGAAGAGAAAGAGGAGATTGTCTTACTATTTGTCTCAGAGGCAAAAACAAAGAGAGTGAAAGAATGAGTGATTGAGAGAGCGGGAGAGAAAGACAGAAGAAGAGGGAGGTCTGTGTAGTCGTCTGATCTCTACATTCTAAATGAGGAGCCAAACAGCAGAGACTTAACCCCTTAAACTCTGCTCACAGCCACACAGCAAAAGGAGCCAGGGGCTCAAACCTGTTTTTCTGCAACCGAGCCAACAGTAAAACTCTCCAGAAGTAGTGCACTACATGAGAAACGGGATGTCACTTTGTCCCATAGTGTGACTGACGTGTCAGAGTTAAGGGCTCGGCTCCACCCACATGTTGCGGTTCCACATGGCTGTAATCCCACCCAGCAGTGTAACCAGAAACCAGGCCCCGGACCAAGTTTGACTCAGGAAGGCCTGTGTTATGGAGGCAAAGCCAACCAAAGAGGAGCTCTCTGGGCAAACAGGACCGCTCTTTCACAATTTGACCATTAAGTTAACACACATTTACTGTACATACAAACCATATGTTATGTAAGCAATACACAAATCTCCCCAGGACACACTTACCTCATCCCGCCCACATACATACACACACAGACATATCCCTCACCTCCATGGCTGTGGGTGTGTATCCCTGTCCATTCTCCCCCGGGGGTATAGGCGCTGGGTGCAAGGTGATGATGTCATTGTCCTCTGGGGGCTTCCAGATGTACTGCTCCCCGTTTCCCATGAACACTGCCTCCTGGTGGACACACAGAGAACAGGGCTCAGCCTGGTAGCCAGGGCCTAACTCCTTCCTAACAAACTCCTTCCTCCGCTACTCTTTCATCCACGTGAGGTTTCCTGGGGAAGCTGGGAAGTACCGGGGAAGGTCGGCCTACCAACGTGTCTCTCCTCATTCAGAAGGCTCACTGATGTCAACACCAAAGCTGACTGAATGGTAATGGTGAGAGCCCAGTATTAAGAGAATCCTGTTGTTACTTAGTGTCTCTAAAACAACTACGTTTTCATTTCAGCATGTTTCAACTGAAATGTCCAAACGTCAGTCTTTTACCAGAAAAATATATTTTTGCCTACAGATAATATTCTGCCCATATGAACACATGTATTTTAGGCCCCAAAAATAACAGCTCTGCATGATTGAATGAAAATCTGCAAAAAGACAACATCGTTTCACATTCTTTAATAAAACACTCACTGTCACACCCTGACCATAGTTTGCTTTGTATGTTTCTATGTTTTGTTTGGTCAGGGTGTGATATGAGTGGGCATTATATCTTACATGTCAAGTTTGTCTGAGAAGCATATCAGGCAAAACATAGAAACAATCAGAGGCAGGTGTTAGTCATTGTCTCTGATTGGGAACCATATTTAGGTAGCCTGTTTGGTGTTGGGTTTTGTGGGTGATTGTTCCTGTCTCTGTGTTTGCACCAGATAGGGCTGTTTTGGTTTTTCACATTTCTTGTTTCGTTAGTCTATTCATGTATAGTTTCTTTATTAAAGAACCATGAATAATAACCACGCCGCCTCTCCTTCGACTGAAGAAAACCGTTACACTCACAAACAGAAACATGCAATAGTCTGTACAGCTCCACAGTTTCCTCTTATCTCAGCCACATTGACTGCAGCGGGGTCGTACCTTCCTCAAAAAGATCAATATGGACAGGACACACATGGCAATTATGCTATGCTGTCAGGTTCAATGACCGTCTCCCCTGCACCGTCTCCCCTGCACCGTCTCCACTGCACCGTCTCCCCTGCACCGTCTCCCCTCCACCGTCTCCCCTCCACCGTCTCCCCTCCACCGTCTCCCCTGCACCGTCTCCACCGTCTCCCCTCCAGAGTCTCCACCGTCTCCCCTCCAGCGTCTCCACCGTCTCCCCTCCACCGTCTCCACCGTCTCCACCGTCTCCCCTCCACCGTCTCCCCTCCACCGCCTCCCCTCCACCGCCTCCCCTCCACCGCCTCCCCTCCACCGCCTCCCCTCCACCGTCTCCCCTCCACCGCCTCCCCTCCACCGCCTCCCCTCCACCGTCTCCCCTCCACCGCCTCCCCTCCACCGCCTCCCCTCCACCGTCTCCACCGTCTCCCCTCCACCGTCTCCCCTCCACCGCCTCCCTCCACCGCCTCCCCTCCACCGTCTCCCCTCCACCGCCTCCCTCCACCGCCTCCACCGTCTCCCTCCACCGCCTCCACCGCCTCCCCTCCACCGTCTCGTCTCCACCGTCTCCACCGTCTCCCCTCCACCGTCTCCACCGTCTCCCCTCCACCGTCTCCCCTCCACCGTCTCCCCTCCACCGTCTCCCCTCCACCGTCTCCACCGTCTCCACCGTCTCCACTCCACCGTCTCCCCCACCGCCTCCCCTCCACCGCCTCCCCTCCACCGTCTCCCCTCCACCGCCTCCCCTCCACCGCCTCCACCGTCTCCCCTCCACCGCCTCCACCGCCTCCCCTCCACCGTCTCGTCTCCACCGTCTCCACCGTCTCCCCTCCACCGTCTCCACCGCCACCCCTCCACCGCCTCCCCTCCACCGTCTCCACCGTCTCCCCTCCACCGTCTCCACCGTCTCCCCTCCACCGTCTCCACTCCACCGTCTCCACCGTCTCCACCGCCTCCCCTCCACCGCCTCCCCTCCACCGTCTCCACCGCCTTCCCTCCACCGCCTCCACCGTCTCCCCTCCACCGCCTCCCCTCCACCGCCTCCCCTCCACCGTCTCCACCGTCTCCCCTCCACCGTCTCCACCGCCTCCCCTCCACCGCCTCCACCGCCCCCTCCACCGTCTCCACCGTCTCCCCTCCACCGTCTCCACCGCTCCCCCTCCACCGCCTCCCCTCCACCGCCTCCCCTCCACCGCCTCCCCTCCACCGCCTCCACCGCCTCCCCTCCACCGTCTCCCCTCCACCGTCTCTACCGTCTCCACCGCCTCCCCTCCACCGCCTTCCCTCCACCGTCTCCACCGCCTCCCCTCCACCGCCTCCCCTCCACCGTCTCCACCGTCTCCCCTCCACCGTCTCCACCGCCTCCACCGCCTCCCCTCCACCGCCTCCACCGCCCCCCCTCCACCGTCTCCACCGTCTCCCCTCCACCGTCTCCACCGTCTCCACCGTCTCCACCGTCTCCCCTCCACCGTCTCCCCTCCACCGTCTCCACCCCACCGTCTCCACCGTCTCCACCGTCTCCCTCCACCGCTCCCCTCCACCGTCTCCCCTCCACCGTCTCCCTCCACCGCTCCCCTCCACCGCCTCCCCTCCACCGTCTCCCCTCCACCGCCTCCCTCCACCGTCTCCCCTCCACCGCCTCCCCTCCACCGTCTCCCCTCCACCGTCTCCCCTCCACCGTCTCCCATCCACCGCCTCCCCTCCACCGCCTCCCCTCCACCGTCTCCCTCCACCGCCTCCCTCCACCGCTCCCTCCACCGCTCCCCTCCACCGTCTCCCCTCCACCGCCTCCACCGTCTCCCCTCCACCGCTCCCCTCCACCGTCTCCCCTCCACCGTCTCCACCGCCTCCCCTCCACCGTCTCCACCGCCTCCCCTCCACCGTCTCCACCGCCTCCCCTCCACCGCCTCCACCGTCTCCCCTCCACCGTCTCCCCTCCACCGTCTCCTCTCCACCGCCTCCCCTCCACCGTCTCCCCTCCACCGTCTCCCCTCCACCGTCTCCCCTCCACCGTCTCCACCGCCTCCCCTCCACCGCCTCCACCGTCTCCCCTCCACCGTCTCCCCTCCACCGCCTCCCCTCCACCGTCTCGTCTCCACCGTCTCCACCGTCTCCCCTCCACCGTCTCCACCGTCTCCACCGTCTCCCCTACACCGCCTCCCCTCCACCGTCTCGTCTCCACCGTCTCCACCGTCTCCCCTCCACCGTCTCCACCGTCTCCCCTCCACCGTCTCCCCTCCACCGTCTCCACTCCACCGCCTCCCCTCCACCGTCTCCCCTCCACCGCCTCCCTCCACCGCCTCCCCTCCACCGCCTCCACCGTCTCCACTCCACCGCCTCCCCTCCACCGCCTCCCCTCCACCGTCTCCACCGCCTCCCTCCACCGCCTCCCCTCCACCGCCTCCCCTCCACCGTCTCCACCGCCTCCCCTCCACCGCCTCCCCTCCACCGCCTCCCCTCCACCGCCTTCCCTCCACCGCCTCCACCGTCTCCCCTCCACCGCCTCCCCACCGCCTCCTCCCCTCCACCGTCTCCACCGTCTCCCCTCCACCGCCTCCCTCCACCGTCTCCACCGCCTCCCCTCCACCGCCTCCCCTCCACCGCCTCCCCTCCACCGCTCCACTGTCTCCCCTCCACCGCCTCCCCTCCACCGCCTCCCCTCCACCGTCTCCACCGCTCCCTCCACCGTCTCCACCGCCTCCCCTCCACCGCCTCCACCGCCTCCCCTCCACCGTCTCCACCGCCTCCCCTCCACCGTCTCCACCGCCTCCCCTCCACCGTCTCCACCGTCTCCCCTCCACCGTCTCCCCTCCACCCCTCCACCGCCTCCCCTCCACCGCCTCCCCTCCACCGTCTCCCTCCACCGCTCCCCTCCACCGCCTCCCCCCTCCACCGTCTCCACCGCCTCCCTCCACCGTCTCCACCGCTCCCCTCCACCGCCTCCACCGCTCCCCTCCACCGTCTCCACCGCCTCCCCTCCACCGCTCCACCGCCTCCACCGCCTCCACCGTCTCCCACTCCACCGCCTCCCCTCCACCGCCACCCCGTCTCCCCTCCACCGTCTCCACCGCCTCCCCTCCACCGCCTCCCCTCCACCGTCTCCCACCGCCTCCCCCTCCACCGCCTCCCCTCCACCGCTCCCCCTCCACCGCCTCCCCTCCACCGCCTCCCTCCACCGTCTTACCGCCTCCCCTCCACCGTCTCCACCGCCTCCCCTCCACCGCCTCCCCCCACCGTCTCCCTCCACCGCCTCCCCTCCACCGTCTCCACCGCTCCCCTCCCACCGCTTCCTCCACCGTCTCCCACCGCTCCCTCCACTTTCTCCACCGCTCCCCTCCACCGCCTCCCCTCCACCGCCTCCCCTCCACCGCTTTCCACCGTCTCCCCTCCACCGCTTCTCCACCGTCTCCCTCCACCGCTCCCCTCCACCGCCTCCCCTCCACCGTCTCACCGCCTCCCCTCCACCGTCTCACCGCCTCCCCTCCACCGCTCCACCGCCTCCCTCCACCGTCTCCCGCCTCCCCTCCACCGCCTCCACCGCCTCCCCTCCACCGTCTCCACCGCCTCCCCTCCACCGTCTCCACCGTCTCCCCGTCTCCCCTCCACCCCCTCCACCGTCTCCCCTCCACCGCCTCCCCTCCTCCACCGCCTCCCCTCCTCCACCGCTCCCCCTCCTCCACCGCCTCCCCTCCTCCGCCTCCCCTCCTCCACCGCCTCCCCTCCTCCACCGCCTCCCTCCACCGTCTCCCCTCCACCGCTCCCCTCCTCCACCGCCTCCCCTCCTCCACCGCCTCCCCTCCTCCTCCGCCTCCCCTCCTCCGCCTCCCCTCCTCCACCGCTCCCCTCCACCGTCTCCCCTCCACCGCCTCCCCTCCTCCACCGCCTCCCCTCCTCCGCCTCCCTCCTCCGCCTCCCCTCCTCCACCGCTCCCCTCCTCCACCGCCTCCCCTCCACCACCTCCCCTCCTCCACCGCCTCCCCTCCACCGTCTCCCCTCCACCGACTCCCTCCACCGCCACCACCGCCCCCCCTCCACCGCTCCCCTCCACCGCCTCCACCGCCTCCCCTCCACCGTCTCCACCGCCTCCCCTCCACCGTCTCCACCGCCTCCCCTCCACCGACTCCACCGCCTCCCCTCCACCGTCTCCCCTCCACCATCTCCACCGCCTCCCCTCCACCGACTCCACCGCCTCCCCTCCACCGTCTCCCCTCCACCCCTCCACCGCCTCCCCTCCACCGTCTCCCCTCCACCGCCTCCCCTCCACCGTCTCCACCGTCTCCCCTCCACCGCCTCCCCTCCTCCACCGCCTCCCCTCCTCCACCGCCTCCCCTCCACCGTCTCCCCTCCACCGCCTCCCCTCCTCCACCGCCTCCCCTCCTCCGCCTCCCCTCCTCCACCGCCTCCCCTCCTCCACCGCCTCCCCTCCACCGTCTCCCCTCCACCGTCTCCCCTCCACCGTCTCCCAATCTCATACATATCCATCATCTATTGTGTGAGGGATTATGAATGTTTTATGAGCGACATTAGTAAACACAATTAAAGTTAATTAAAGTTCAGGAGTAGTTTGTTGATTGTTAGAAAGTTAATTAAAGCTCCACCGCCTCCCCTCCACCGCCTCCCCTCCTCCGCCTCCCCTCCTCCACCACCTCCCCTCCTCCACCGCCTCCCCTCCACCGTCTCCACCGCCTCCCCTCCACCGTCTCCACCGCCTCCCCTCCACCGCCTCCCCTCCACCGTCTCCACCGTCTCCCCTCCACCGTCTCCACCGCCTCCACCGCCTCCCCTCCACCGTCTCCACTGTCTCCCCTCCACCGTCTCCACTGTCTCCCCTCCACCGCCTCCCCTCCACCGCCTCCACCGCCTCCCCTCCACCGTCTCCACTGTCTCCCCTCCACCGTCTCCACTGTCTCCCCTCCACCGCCTCCCCTCCACCGTCTCCACCGCCTCCACCGCCTCCCCTCCACCGTCTCCACTGTCTCCCCTCCACCGTCTCCACTGTCTCCCCTCCACCGCCTCCCCTCCACCGCCTCCACCGCCTCCCCTCCACCGTCTCCACCGCCTCCCCTCCACCGACTCCCCTCCACCGCCACCACCGCCTCCCCTCCACCGCCTCCCCTCCACCGCTCCCCTCCACCGTCTCCACCGCCTCCCCTCCACCGACTCCCTCCACCGCCACCACCGCCTCCCCTCCACCGCCTCCCCTCCACCGCCTCCCCTCCACCGTCTCCACCGCCTCCCCTCCACCGTCTCCACCGCCTCCCCTCCACCGTCTCCACCGCCTCCCCTCCACCGTCTCCACCGCCTCCCCTCCACCGTCTCCACCGCCTCCCTCCACCGCTCCCTCCACCGCCTCACCGCCTCCCTCCACCGTCTCCACCGCTCCCCTCCACCGTCTCCACCGCCTCCCCTCCACCGTCTCCACCGCCTCCCCTCCACCGTCTCCACCGCCTCCCTCCACCGTCTCCACCGCCTCCCTCCACCGCCTCCCCTCCACCGCCTCCCTCCACCGTCTCCACCGCCTCCCCCTCCACCGTCTCCACCGCCTCCCTCCACCGCCTCCCCTCCACCGTCTCCAGCGTCTCCCCTCCACCGTCTCCACCGCCTCCACCGTCTCCCCTCCACCGTCTCCACTGTCTCCCCTCCACCGTCTCCACCGCCTCCCCTCCACCGACTCCCCTCCACCGCCTCCCCTCCACCGCCTCCCTCCACCGCTCCACCGCCTCCCCTCCACCGTCTCCACCGCCTCCCCTCCACCGTCTCCCCTCCACCATCTCCACCGCCTCCCCTCCACCGACTCCACCGCCTCCCCTCCACCGTCTCCCCTCCACCATCTCCACCGCCTCCCCTCCACCGTCTCCCCTCCCCCCCTCCACCGCCTCCCCTCCACCGTCTCCCCACCACCGCCTCCACCGACTCCCCTCCACCGCCTCCACCGTCTCCCCTCCACCGCCTCCCCTCCACCGTCTCCACCGCCTCCCCTCCACCGTCTCCCCTCCACCGTCTCCCCTCCACCGTCTCCACCGCCTCCCCTCCACCGACTCCACCGCCTCCCCTCCACCGTCTCCCCTCCACCGTCTCCACCGCCTCCCCTCCACCGACTCCACCGCCTCCCCTCCACCGACTCCCCTCCACCCCTCCACCGACTCCCCTCCACCGTCTCCACCGCCTCCCCTCCACCGACTCCACCGCCTCCCCTCCACCGTCTCCCCTCCACCCCTCCACCGCCTCCCTCCACCGTCTCCACCGTCTCCCCTCCACCGCCTCCCCTCCTCCACCGCCTCCCCTCCTCCACCGCCTCCCCTCCACCGTCTCCCCTCCTCCACCGCCTCCCCTCCTCCACCGCCTCCCCTCCACCGTCTCCCCTCCACCGCCTCCCCTCCTCCACCGCCTCCCCTCCACCGTCTCCCCTCCACCGCCTCCCCTCCACCGTCTCCACCGTCTCCCCTCCACCGTCTCCCCTCCACCGTCTCCCAATCTCATACATATCCATCATCTATTGTGTGAGTGATTATGAATGTTTTATGAGCGACATTAGTAAACACAATTAAAGTTAATTAAAGTTCAGGAGTAGTTTGTTGATTGTTAGAAAGTTAATTAAAGCTGTAACTATGAGATTGTATATACAGCACAAAGATCAAACTCAATAATAACAAAGCCCATTAGTTAATGTTTTGTAAATTAAGATGCACTCTCCAGAGCCAGTGATGTTTATTCCTCTGGCTGGACGGCTACCTGTTTTGCTGTTTCTTCCCTCAACACACACGCAAGCGCACACACTCACACACATACACTCACTCACACACAGCTTGGCAGCCATACAGGCTCTTGCGTAATCGTCCCCTCCGCTCCGCTGGCCAAGCACACAACATGTGCTCCACAGAGCAGGAGAAGGGCGGGGACGCAGGCTCACAAACACACACACACTATGAAGCACATACACACATATAGGCTACAGTACACACGCATAAACATAACATCCTTTTAGATGGTAAGAGCCCTTTTTTGGGGTACTTTGAGCGGTTTCATACTAGTTTCGTCTCGCTGTGACATTCTCAGGCGGATATAGAGCTCTCAACATGACAAACTACAAAATAATTTCATAGAATTGAACCAAGACCACATTTTCTTGGTCACAGACGGACAAATTCACTTTGTGCTTAAAGCTGAAGTTGTAAGGAGTCTGCACACAGTCACGCACTGACACAATGCCCACCCCACATCACACCCTGACCTAACCAAATAGAGAAATAAAATGGCTCTCTATGTTGTATATTTCTTTGTTGGCCGAGTATGGTTCCCAATCAGAGGCAGCTGTCTATCGTTGTCTCTGATTGAGGATCATACTTGGGCAGCCCTTTTCACACTTTATGTTCAAGCCCTAATACCCCACGTTTGTTGAATATGAAAGAAATCTTATGAAAATATGAGAAATCATATAACATTTGTACTATGAACTTGAGTTTGTGTCCTCAGAATGAGGACACCTCAACAATCAGAATGAGGACACATCAGCAATCAGAATGAGGACACCTCAGCAATCAGAATGAGGACACCTCAACAATCAGAATGAGGACACCTCAGCAATCAGAATGACACCTCAACAATCAGAATGAGGACACCTCAACAATCAGAATGAGAATGAGGACACCTCAACAATCAGAATGAGGACACCTGAGCAATCAGAATGAGGGCACCTCAGCAATCAGAATGAGGACACCTCAGCAATCAGAATGAGGACACCTCAGCAATCAGAATGACACCTCAACAATCAGAATGAAGACACCTCAGCAATCAGAATGAGGACACCTCAGCAATCAGAATGAGGACACCTCACCTATCAGAATGAGGACACCTCAGCAATCAGAATGAGGACACCTCAGCAATCAGAATGAGGGCACCTCAACAATCAGAATGAGGACACCTCACCTATCAGAATGAGGACACCTCACCAATCAGAATGAGGACACCTCACCTATCAGAATGAGGACACCTCAGCAATCAGAATGAGGACACCTCAACAATCAGAGTGAGGACACCTCAGCAATCAGAATGAGGACACCTCAGCAATCAGAATGAGGACACCTCAGCAATCAGAATGAGGACACCTCAACAATCAGAATGAGGACACCTCAGCAATCAGAATGAGGACACCTCAGCAATCAGAATGAGGACACCTCACCTATCAGAATGAGGACACCTCAGCAATCAGAATGAGGACACCTCAACAATCAGAATGAGGACGCCTCAGCAATCAGAATGACACCTCAGCAATCAGAATGAGGACACCTCAGCAATCAGAATGAGGACACCTCACCTATCAGAATGAGGACACCTCAACAATCAGAATGAGGACACCTCAGCAATCAGAATGAGGACACCTCACCTATCAGAATGAGGACACCTCAGCAATCAGAATGAGGACACCTCAACAATCAGAATGAGGACACCTCAACAATCAGAATGAGGACACCTCAGCAATCAGAATGAGGACACCTCAACAATCAGAATGAGGACACCTCAGCAATCAGAATGAGGACACCTCAGCAATCAGAATGAGGACACCTCACCTATCAGAATGAGGACACCTCAGCAATCAGAATGAGGACACCTCAGCAATCAGAATGAGGACACCTCACCTATCAGAATGAGAATGAGGACACCTCAACAATCAGAATGAGGACACCTCAACAATCAGAATGAGGGCACCTCAGCAATCAGAATGAGGACACCTCAGCAATCAGAATGAGGACACCTCAACAATCAGAATGAGGACACCTCAGCAATCAGAATGAGGACACCTCAGCAATCAGAATGAGGACACCTCAGCAATCAGAATGAGGACACCTCACCTATCAGAATGAGAATGAGGACACCTCAACAATCAGAATGAGGACACCTCAACAATCAGAATGAGGACACCTCAACAATCAGAATGACACCTCAACAATCAGAATGAGGACACCTCAGCAATCAGAATGAGGACACCTCAGCAATCAGAATGAGGACACCTCACCTATCAGAATGAGAATGAGGACACCTCAACAATCAGAATGAGGGCACCTCAGCAATCAGAATGAGGACACCTCAGCAATCAGAATGAGGACACCTCAGCAATCAGAATGAGGACACCTCAACAATCAGAATGAGGACACCTCAGCAATCAGAATGAGGACACCTCAGCAATCAGAATGAGGACACCTCAGCAATCAGAATGAGGACACCTCAGCAATCAGAATGACACCTCAGCAATCAGAATGAGGACACCTCAGCAATCAGAATGAGGACACCTCAGCAATCAGAATGAGGACACCTCAACAATCAGAATGAGGACACCTCAGCAATCAGAATGAGGACACCTCAGCAATCAGAATGAGGACACCTCAGCAATCAGAATGAGGACACCTCACCTATCAGAATGAGGACACCTCAACAATCAGAATGAGGACACCTCAGCAATCAGAATGAGGACACCTCAGCAATCAGAATGAGGACACCTCAGCAATCAGAATGAGGACACCTCAGCAATCAGAATGAGGGCACCTCAGCAATCAGAATGAGGACACCTCAGCAATCAGAATGAGGACACCTCAGCAATCAGAATGACACCTCAGCAATCAGAATGAGGACACCTCAGCAATCAGAATGAGGACACCTCAGCAATCAGAATGAGGACACCTCAGCAATCAGAATGACACCTCAACAATCAGAATGAGGACACCTCAGCAATCAGAATGAGGACACCACAGCAATCAGAATGAGGACACCTCAGCAATCAGAATGAGGACACCTCACCTATCAGAATGAGGACACCTCAACAATCAGAATGAGGACACCTCAGCAATCAGAATGAGGACACCTCACCTATCAGAATGAGGACACCTCAGCAATCAGAATGAGGACACCTCAGCAATCAGAAAGACACCTCAGCAATCAGAATGAGGACACCTCAGCAATCAGAATGAGGACACCTCAACAATCAGAATGAGGACACCTCAGCAATCAGAATGAGGACACCTCAGCAATCAGAATGAGGACACCTCACCTATCAGAATGAGAATGAGGACACCTCAACAATCAGAATGAGGACACCTCAACAATCAGAATGAGGGCACCTCAGCAATCAGAATGAGGACACCTCAGCAATCATAATGAGGACACCTCAACAATCAGAATGAGGACACCTCAGCAATCAGAATGAGGACACCTCAGCAATCAGAATGAGGACACCTCAGCAATCAGAATGAGGACACCTCATCTATCAGAATGAGAATGAGGACACCTCAACAATCAGAATGAGGACACCTCAACAATCAGAATGAGGGCACCTCAGCAATCAGAATGAGGACACCTCAGCAATCAGAATGAGGACACCTCAGCAATCAGAATGAGGACACCTCAGCAATCAGAATGAGGACACCTCAGCAATCAGAATGAGGACACCTCAGCAATCAGAATGAGGACACCTCACCTATCAGAATGAGGACACCTCAGCAATCAGAATGAGGACACCTCAGCAATCAGAATGAGGACACCTCAACAATCAGAATGAGGACACCTCAGCAATCAGAATGAGGACACCTCAGCAATCAGAATGAGGACACCTCAGCAATCAGAATGAGGACACCTCAGCAATCAGAATGAGGGCACCTCAGCAATCAGAATGAGGACACCTCAGCAATCAGAATGAGGACACCTCAGCAATCAGAATGACACCTCAGCAATCAGAATGAGGACACCTCAGCAATCAGAATGAGGACACCTCAGCAATCAGAATGAGGACACCTCAGCAATCAGAATGACACCTCAACAATCAGAATGAGGACACCTCAGCAATCAGAATGAGGACACCACAGCAATCAGAATGAGGACACCTCAGCAATCAGAATGAGGACACCTCACCTATCAGAATGAGGACACCTCAACAATCAGAATGAGGACACCTCAGCAATCAGAATGAGGACACCTCACCTATCAGAATGAGGACACCTCAGCAATCAGAATGAGGACACCTCAGCAATCAGAAAGACACCTCAGCAATCAGAATGAGGACACCTCAGCAATCAGAATGAGGACACCTCAACAATCAGAATGAGGACACCTCAGCAATCAGAATGAGGACACCTCACCTATCAGAATGAGGACACCTCAGCAATCAGAATGAGGACACCTCAGCAATCAGAATGAGGGCACCTCAGCAATCAGAATGAGGACACCTCAACAATCAGAGTGAGGACACCTCAGCAATCAGAATGAGGACACCTCAGCAATCAGAATGAGGACGCCTCAACAATCAGAATGAGGACACCTCAACAATCAGAATGAGGACACCTCAGCAATCAGAATGAGGACACCTCAACAATCAGAATGAGGACACCTCAGCAATCAGAATGAGGACGCCTCAACAATCAGAATGAGGACACCTCAGCAATCAGAATGAGGACACCTCAGCAATCAGAATGAGGACACCTCAGCAATCAGAATGAGGGCACCTCAGCAATCAGAATGAGGACACCTCAGCAATCAGAATGAGGACACCTCACCTATCAGAATGAGGACACCTCAGCAATCAGAATGAGGACACCTCAGCAATCAGAATGAGGGCACCTCAGCAATCAGAATGACACCTCAACAATCAGAATGAGGACACCTCAACAATCAGAATGAGGACACCTCAACAATCAGAATGAGGACACCTCAACAATCAGAATGAGGACACCTCACCTATCAGAATGAGGACACCTCAACAATCAGAATGAGGACACCTCAACAATCAGAATGAGGACACCTCAACAATCAGAATGAGGACACCTCAACAATCAGAATGAGGACACCTCAACAATCAGAATGAGGACACCTCAACAATCAGAATGAGGACACCTCACCTATCAGAATGAGGACACCTCAACAATCAGAATGAGGACACCTCAGCAATCAGAATGAGGACACCTCACCTATCAGAATGAGGACACCTCAACAATCAGAATGAGGACACCTCAACAATCAGAATGAGGACACCTCACCTATCAGAATGAGGACACCTCAACAATCAGAATGACACCTCAGCAATCAGAATGAGGACACCTCAGCAATCAGAATGAGGGCACCTCAGCAATCAGAATGAGGGCACCTCAGCAATCAGAATGAGGACACCTCAACAATCAGAGTGAGGACACCTCAGCAATCAGAATGAGGACACCTCAGCAATCAGAATGAGGACACCTCAACAATCAGAATGGGGACACCTCAACAATCAGAATGAGGACACCTCACCTATCAGAATGAGGACACCTCAGCAATCAGAATGAGGACACCTCAGCAATCAGAATGAGGACACCTCACCTATCAGAATGAGGACACCTCAGCAATCAGAATGAGGGCACCTCAACAATCAGAATGAGGACACCTCACCTATCAGAATGAGGACACCTCAGCAATCAGAATGAGGACACCTCAGCAATCAGAATGAGGACACCTCAACAATCAGAATGAGGACACCTCAACAATCAGAATGAGGACACCTCAGCAATCAGAATGAGGACACCTCAGCAATCAGAATGAGGACACCTCAGCAATCAGAATGAGGACACCTCAGCAATCAGAATGAGGACACCTCAGCAATCAGAATGAGGACACCTCACCTATCAGAATGAGGACACCTCAACAATCAGAATGAGGACACCTCAGCAATCAGAATGAGGACACCTCAGCAATCAGAATGAGGACACCTCAGCAATCAGAATGAGGACACCTCAGCAATCAGAATGAGGACACCTCAGCAATCAGAATGAGGGCACCTCAACAATCAGAATGGGGACACCTCAGCAATCAGAATGAGGACACCTCAGCAATCAGAATGAGGACACCTCAGCAATCAGAATGAGGACACCTCAACAATCAGAATGAGGACACCTCACCTATCAGAATGAGGACACCTCACCTATCTGGTTAAACAATTGCTGAGGTGTGCTCATTCTAATTGCTGACTTACAGATCTTTCTAAAACTATGCAACATTACCATTTATTGTTTATGGCTATCTCATGAAAAATAATTACGGTTGGGTATATCTATTTAGGCGGAAATCAACATTCTGCCCTGTCATTCAACTACAAACAAGAGACAACGCTTTCTCTAAAACACACATACTAAACAGACAAAACAAGCTCTCTCTCAAGGACACACTAGAGAAGCTGAGAGCATGACACCAGGGGCGGCCCTAGTTTATGGAGACCCTAAGAGAGATTTGGTCAGGGGTATGGGCACGTTTATTTGAATATTTAAATATCCAAATGGACGTTAGTATTAGATTGCTTGGGAGAGTATAAAATTACTTATATGACAGAGCCTACATGGATACATTCAACATTTTAATGACAGTTTTTATGAGTGCACCCCATACAAAAGACACACTGGTAGCTGATACACTTTCCACACGTGTAGCTTTTTGTTATTGTCAGGCAATCAAAGCAGCGCAACAGTTAGAGGCTCCATGTGTGGCATCTGAAGTGGGAGATTTCTAACTGATGCAAAATGTAATCAACATTCTGGAGTTCAGTTGGCTCAATGAGGCTACAATGATCAGCCAACAGGAAGGCTGTTGTTTCATTACAGTTGTTGTAGACAAGGACAGGAAGTGCAGCAAAATAGACTCAATTAGCCTTGCTACTTTAGCTAGCCAGCTGGCTTACTTAGCTGGCTACTGTAGCTAGCTAGCTTCTTTACAACGCTTGAATGCAGTCAATACAGGCAATATCAGATGGTATGACAGACAAACTTGTTGCTACCAACTAGTGTGAATCGGTATGGCTATTTTCCCTCTCTCTCTTTCCCTCCACGCCAAACATAGACTGTCACACACACCGGCCACTGCTCCTCTCTCAACATTCCTCCACCCTTCTGCTGAAACAAGCAGAGTGCAGCGCACCGACTCTCTGTCTCGCTCGAGAAAGTGCCCATTTCAATTTCACAATTCTTTATTATTGATATTATTTAAATAGTGAAATCATTTCAAAATGCCCATTCCTAGTTTGGTGCCCCCCCCTCGCGGTAAAAAGATGTAGTGGTCCCCCTCTTGACAGCGGAGAGTTATTTCCTGCAATTCTACTCATTGTGCCTTGGGGCGGACAGAACATTTAGCCTTGGGGCAGACAGAACATTTAGCCTTAGGGCAGACAGAACATTTAGCCTTGGGGCAGACAGAACATTTAGCCTTGGGGCGGACAGAACATTTTGCCTTGGGGCGGACAGAACATTTTGCCTTGGGGCGGACAGAACATTTTGCCGTTTCAAAGCAAATTTCCTGCAATTCTACACATTTTGCCTTGAGGAGGACAGAACATTTTGCAGTTTTTAAAACTAATTTCATGCAATTCTATTCATTTGTCCATGGGGCCGAGAGAACATTTTGCAATTTGAAAGCTAATTCTAAAATGTCCCATGACTTATGCCATGCTCATGTGATATCTGAGGGAGAGTGACCAACAAAATCATTGGGGGCCCCCTGGAGGTCAGTGCCGGTAATGATTACTACAAGGTGTAGATAATTGGTAAATTAGTCTAGCCAGCTAAAACATCTTTAGGTGACATGGTCTAATTGAGTGACTGTCAGTGACTGACATTACAAGAGAAAAACTACTGACGCTTTACCAAATTTAGAAGTTGCACCTTGTTGATTCTACTATTCTAACTCTTAGCAGTAAGTTGAGACCTCGAGTTCCTAAAAAAATAATGAAAATAAAATTAAATGTTTACATTTTTGGGGGGTCGGGGGCCTGTAGCCCTGAGGGGTAACCTACGAAGCAAGCTAGATCTACTCAACGTTTTCTAAAGCTAGCCAGCTTCAGTAAGCTTCACATTCCAGGTCAGGCTTCGTCTGTACTACGATGGTGGATATTGCCTGTCCTCCTTCCGCTAACTCTAGCAGGCTTGGAACTGCACAAGCATGTCACACATGGCTCGTCGAATGCAGAACTTTATTGAGATGACGCTGAAACATCAATCCATGGGCGGGTCAGTGACACAGTTTCATTCGTGCCTAAATCAAAATGAAAGAAAATATATCTTTCAAATTCAGCAGACTATGGTGCGAAATATTATTTTAGAAGTTCCGTCTCTATTTTATTACTCATCGTTAATGCCGTCTTTGGTGTGCTTATCAATGCACAAATTCTCCTCACTCCCATCTATATATTATTTCATTAAGTCATACAAAAGTGTTACATTGTGTGAAGTTTAAAATGCATTTTGTCATTACTAAATGTGTAATATGATTTACAGTATTTTAACATTGCAATTGAAAAAAAAATATATATAAAAAATCAATAAAATATTTAATCAGTTGTCTTCCTCAGATGAAGGGGGTGGTAATGCAATCTTTGCAAGAGGGAGGGAATCTGATTTCATTGGTCTTCAACTCATGGCTCAGACATTTCATTCAGTTCAGTTAGCCCTGAGTTAGCCTGCCCTGGAGCAGAAGAGTTCTGAAGGAAATTTACCTGGCTTAACGGTGAGCCCCTTTTGTATGATAGGTTAAATTTAGAGTTGACCAAAGTTACTTCGCTAACTCCTTAAACCTTTTTCTTAGGATACCCCTCTGGGTGACATGACACATACACACACACACACACACACACACACACACACACACACACACACACACACACACACACAGTTGTATTTAATTCACACAAATAGTGCATATGCTCACATCCACATATATTCACAAACACACACTATTATACACATTCTGTTAAAATACAGTGTACTCAAACACATACATACAGTAGAAAATAAGTAGAGCATATACAACACAGACACACACCCACTGCAAAGAAAACATTGTTTACTTAGTCCAAGGTGCTAAAGGAGCTCCTTAAACTTGACCCCCAAAAAACATCTGGGTCAGATGGTTTAGACCCTTTCTTCTTTAAGGTTGCTGCCCCTATCATCATCAAGCCTCTCTCTGACCTTTCTAACCTGTCTCTCCTCTCTGGGGAGGTTCCCATTGCTTGGAAGGTAGCCACTGTTCGTCCTTTATTTAAAGGAGGAGATCAAGCTGATCCGAACTGTTATAGGCCTCTCTCTATTTTGCCCTGTTTATCAAAAGTGGTGGAAAAACATGTCAAAAATTAACTGACTGGCTTTCTTGTATGCAGTCTGGTTTCTGCTCAGGTTATGATGTGTCACTGCAACCTTAAAAGTCTTAAATGATGTCACAATTGCCCTTTATTCTAAGAAATGTTGTGATGCTATTGTTGTTGACTTGGCCAAAGCTTTTGATACGGTAGACCATTCCATTCTTGTGGGCCGGCTAAGGAGTATTCGTGTCTCTGAAGGGCCTTTGGCCTGGTTTGCTAACTACCTCTCTCAAAGAGTGCAGTGTGTAAAGCCAGAACATCTGCTGTCACCAAGGGTTTACCCCAAGGCTCGAACCTAGGCCCCACGCTCTTCTCAATTTACATCAACAACACAGCTCAGGCAGCAGGAAGCTCTCTCTATCCATTTATATGCAGATGATACAGTCTTATACTCAGCTGGCCCCCTCCTGGATTTTGTGTTAAATGCTCTACAACAAAGCTTTCTGAGTGTTCAACAAGCTTTCTCTGCCCTTAACCGTGTTCTGAACACCTCCAAAACAAAGGTCATGTGGTTTGGTAAGAGGAATGTCCCTCTCCCCACCGGTGTGATCACTCCCTCTGAGGGTTTAGAGCTTGAGGTAGTCACCTCATACAAGTACTTGGGACTAGGGCTAGAAGGTACACTGGTCTTCTCAAATCAATCAAATCAAATCACATTTTATTAGTCACATACACATGGTTAGCAGATGTTAATGAAAGTGTAGCGAAATGCTTGTGCTTCTAGTCCTGACAGTGGCGTAATATCTAACAAGTAATCCAAAAAATTGACAACAACTACCTTATACACACAAATCCTGCTTCCTGAAGTCCACGATCATCTCCTTTGTTTTGTTGACGTTGAGTGAGAGGTTATTTTCCTGACACCATATTCTGAGGGCCCTCACCTCCTCCCTGTAGGCCGTCTCATCGTTGTTGGTAATCAAGCCTGGCACTGTAGTGTCATCGGCAAACTTGATGATTGAGTTGGAGGCGTGCATGGCCATGCAGTCATGGGTGAACAGGGAGTACTGGAGGGGGCTCAGAACGCACCCTTGTGGGGCCCGAGTGTTGAGGATCAGCGGGGTGGAGATGTTGTTTCCTACCTTCACCACCTGGGGGCGGCCCATCAGAAAGTCCAGGACCCAGTTGCACAGGGTGGAGTGGAGACCCAGGGTCTCAAGCTTAATGATGAGTTTAGAAGGTACCATGGTGTTAAATGCTTAGCTGTAGTCAATGAACAGCATTCTTACATAGGTATTCCTTCTTGTCCAGATGGGATAGGGCAGTGTGATGGCGATTTCATCGTCTGTGGACCTATTGGGGTGGTAAGTAAATTGTAGTGGGTCTAGTCTCTCAAAGCCCTTATTGATGACAGAAGTGAGTACTACGGGGCGATAGTCATTTCGTTAAGTTACCTTAGCTTTCTTGGGAACAGGAACCATGCTGGCCATCTTGAAGCATATCTAGGCCGGCAGCCTTGCGAGGGTTAACGCGTTCAAATGTTTTACTCACATTGGCCACGGAGAACGAGAGCCCACAGTCTTTGTATAGTCCTCAAAGCGCACAAAGAAGTTGTTTAATTTGTCTGGGTGCAAGACATCCTGGTCCGCGACGGGGCTGGTTTTCTTTTTGTAATCCGTGATTGACTGTAGACCCTGCAACATACCTCTTGTGTCTGAGCCGTTGAATTGCGACTCTACTTTGTCTCTATACTGACACTTAGCTTGTTTGATTGCCTTGAGGAGGGAATAGCTACACTGTTTGTATTCGGTCATGTTTCCGGTCACCTTGCCATGATTTAAAGCAGTGGTTCGCGCTTTCAGTTTCGCGCGAATGCTGCCATCAATCCACGGTTTCTGGTTTGGGAATTTTTTTTATCGTTGCTGTGGGTATAGCATCGCCGATGCACTTTCTAATGAACTCGCTCACCGAATCAGCATATTCGTCAATGTTGTTGTTGGACGCAATGCGGAACATATCCCAGTCCACGTGATCAAAGCAGTCTTGAATCAGATTGGTCGGACCAGCGTTGAACAGACCTGAGCGCGGGATGTATGTATGTATGTATGTATTTAATTACACTTAAGATTACCTGGGGTAACAAAGTTAGAAATAATAGATAAAGAAACAAAATACTGCATAGTTTCCATAGTTTCCTAAGAACGCGAAGCGAGGCGACCATCTCTGTCAGTGCCTTCTTCCTTCTGTTTCTGTTTCTCTCAGCACTTATCAAAGCTGCAGGCTAAGGTTAAATCTAGACTTGGTTTCCTCTATCGTAATCACTCCTCTTTCACCGCAGCTGCCAAACTAACCCTGATTCAGATGACCATCCTACCCATGCTAGATTACGGAGATGTAATTTATAGATCGGCAGGAAAGGGTGCTCTCGAGTGGCTTGATGTTCTTTACCATTCGACAATCAGATTGGCCACCAATGCTTCTTATAGGACACATCACTGCACTCTATACTCCTCTGTAAACTGGTCATCTCTGTATACCCGTCGCAAGACCCACTGGTTGATGCTTATTTATAAAACCCTCTTAGGCCTCACTACCCCCTATCTGAGATACCTACTGATACCTACTCCACATACAGCACCCGTTCTGCCAGTAATATTCTGTTAAAGGTCCCCAAAGCACACACATCCGTGGGTTGCTCGTCTTTTCAGCTCGCTGCAGCTAGCGAATGGAATGATCCACAAAAAACACTCAAACTGGATAGTTTTATCTCAATCTCTTCATTCAAAGACTCAACCATGGACACTCTTACTGACAGTTGTGGCTGCTTCGCGTGACGTATTGTTGTCTCTACCTTCTTGCCTTTGTCTGTGCCATGTGTTGTGCTGCTCCCATGTTGTGATGCTACCATGTTGTTGTCATGTTGTGTTCCTACCATGCTGTGTTGTCATGTGTTGCTGCCATGCTATGTTGTTGTCTTAGGTCTCTCTTTATGTAGTGTTGTGGTGTCTCTTGTCGTGATATGTGTTTTTTTTTAATCCCAGCCCTTGTCCCCGCAGGAGGCCTTTGGTAGGCTGTCATTGTAAATAACAATTTGTTCTTAATTAAATCTTCTTAGTGATCAAATTCCGTTAACGGGATCGATTTGACAAAATCCGGTGAGCGCCAAATTCAAATTAAATGACTATAAATATATTATAAAATATTCAAGTTTCATGAAATCACACATGCAATACACCAAATTAAAGCTACACTTGTAATCCAGCCAACGTGTCAGATTCCAAAAAGGCTTTACGGCGAAAGCAAACCATGCGATTATCTGAGGAGAGCACCCCACCAAACAAATACATGACATTCATATTTCAACCCGCCGGGCGCGACACAAAAGGAATAACAATATAATTAATGCCTTACCTTTGAAGATCTTCTTTTATTGGCACTCCAATATGTCCCATAAACATCACAAACAGTCCTTTTGTTCGATAAATTCCGTTGTTATATATACAAAATGTCAATTTATTTGGCGCGTTTGATCCAGAAAAATACCGGTTCCAACTCGCGCAAAGTTACCTGTAAACTTGTTCCAAACAACTTTCCAAATACAACTTTAGGTATTTTTTTACGTAAATAATCTATCAAATTTAAGACGGGATAAACTGTGTTCAATACCGGACGAAAACAAAGTGGAGCATGCTTTCAGGTCGCGCGCCTCTAACAAAGAGTACACTTCACCCGACCCTACTTCTTCATTACACAAAGGAAAAACATCAACCAATTTCTAAAGACTGTTGACATCTAGTGGAAGCGATAGGAACTGCAAGCAACTGCCTTACAATTCTAGATTCTCATTGCAATCCCATTGAAAAGAAAGTGACCTCAAAAATCAATATTCCTGGATGGTTTGTCCAAGGGGTTTCACTTGCCAAATAAGTTCTGTTATACTCATAGACATCATTCAAACAGTTTTAGAAACTTCAGAGTGTTTTCCATCCAAATCTATTAATATATGCATATCCATAGCTTCTGGGCCTGAGTAGCAGGCAGTTTACTTTGGGCACGCTTTTCATCTGGATGTGAAAATACTGCCCCCTATCCTTAAGAAGTTTGAATTGACTAGTTAAATAAAGGTTAAATAAAAATAAATAAAATACTTTACACAGCTCTGTCAATCTACCAAACCTGTGACCAAGCAGATTACAATCACCCTGTTTGTGCTGTGCAAATGCGCGTGAGCATGCGCACACACGCAGACAAACACACACACACACGCGCACACACACACACGCACACACACACACAGGCACAAACACAGACAGGCACAAAATGCGCGCACACACATTAAGAGAAAACAGGTAGGACTGCCAAACACACACACAGACACACACAGTAAGAGAAAACAGGTAGGACTGCCAAACACACACACAGACACACACAGTAAGAGAAAACAAGTAGGACTGCAAAACACGCACACTAAGAGAAAACAGGTAGGACTGCCAAACACACACACAGACACACACAGTAAGAGAAAACAGGTAGGACTGCCAAACACACACACAGACACACACAGTAAGAGAAAACAGGTAGGACTGCCAAACACACACACAGACACACACAGTAAGAGAAAACAGGTAGGACTGCCAAACACACACACAGACACACACAGTAAGAGAAAACAGGTAGGACTGCCAAACACACACACAGACACAAATAGTAAGAGAAAACAGGTAGGACTGCCAAACACACACACACAGACACACACAGTAAGAGAAAACAGGTAGGACTGCCAAACACACACACAGACACACACAGTAAGAGAAAACAGGTAGGACTGCCAAACACACACACAGACACACATAGTAAGAGAAAACAGGTAGGACTGCCAAACACACACACAGACACACATAGTAAGAGAAAACAGGTAGGACTGCCAAACACACACACAGACACACACAGTAAGAGAAAACAGGTAGGACTGCCAAACACACACACAGACACACACAGTAAGAGAAAACAAGTAGGACTGCCAAACACACACACTAAGAGAAAACAGGTAGGACTGCCAAACACACACACAGACACACACAGTAAGAGAAAACAGGTAGGACTGCCAAACACACACACAGACACACACAGTAAGAGAAAACAGGTAGGACTGCCAAACACACACACAGACACACACAGTAAGAGAAAACAGGTAGGACTGCCAAACACACACACAGACACACATAGTAAGAGAAAACAGGTAGGACTGCCAAACACACACACAGACACACATAGTAAGAGAAAACAGGTAGGACTGCCAAACACACACACAGACACACACAGTAAGAGAAAACAGGTAGGACTGCCAAACACACACACAGACACACACAGTAAGAGAAAACAAGTAGGACTGCCAAACACACACACTAAGAGAAAACAGGTAGGACTGCCAAACACACACACAGACACACACAGTAAGAGAAAACAGGTAGGACTGCCAAACACACACACAGACACACACAGTAAGAGAAAACAGGTAGGACTGCCAAACACACACACAGACACACACAGTAAGAGAAAACAGGTAGGACTGCCAAACACACACACAGACACACACAGTAAGAGAAAACAGGTAGGACTGCCAAACACACACACAGACACACACATTAAGAGAAAACAGGTAGGACTGCCAAACACAGACACAGACACACACAGTAAGAGAAAACAGGTAGGACTGCCAAACACACACACAGACACACACATTAAGAGAAAACAGGTAGGACTGCCAAACACACACACAGACACACACAGTAAGAGAAAACAGGTAGGACTGCCAAACACACACACAGACACACATAGTAAGAGAATACAGGTAGGACTGCCAAACACACAGGAAAGTTTGATCTTTATCATTGTCCCTCCATTACCCTCTTTCAGTGCTGCCCACACTATACACACTATTTCCATCTGGTTACAAAATTATATCAGACCCAGGGCACATAATGAGTTATGGTATCTGACCTTCTATTCATGTGGACAGGTAAGGTCAGTAGAGCACACTGGGCTGGAAATAGTGATAAAGATCAGGCTCGAATTGCTCCCTACACACTGATCTCAGATCAGTTTCAATGGTTAAGATTAGTATTGAGGTGAGTGTGATCTGATCGTAGACCTGTGTTTAAGGGGGGACTTCAACCCGGAGCGTTACAGATCTACTCTTCCTCTGACATCAAACACAGAGCACTGAGCAGAAGGAGTAGCTCCCTCTGGTGGGTAAATGAAGGAACTGACAGGTTCAAATTTCTGCCACACAGCATGAACACCGTAAACCCAAAGGCAAATGTAACTCAAACACGTCTAGTAAAATAAACACAAAGTCATTATTACTTCAAATGTGTATGTGATACCGACTCAGAACTAAATGAGAAGTTAAATCAACTCTATTTTTTAAGTTATGACAACAAATACACTT
This sequence comes from Oncorhynchus masou masou, assembly GCF_036934945.1. Lineage (NCBI taxonomy): Eukaryota > Metazoa > Chordata > Actinopteri > Salmoniformes > Salmonidae > Oncorhynchus > Oncorhynchus masou. The sequence continues at coordinate 43,669,037 of NC_088228.1, read as the reverse complement.
TTTTCCCAGTATGCACCACTGCAGGTTAATTCTTTGTAATTGTTTATAATATCGCAAAGTTTGCATGAGTGACTGATTTATCAATGTTATGCTACACAAAGATAAATAACATACTTATAGACATAATGTGGCCTGTAAACCATGAGTTCTGGCCATTGTATTAGGATTAAGCCTCAAAATTTAGGAGATATGTAATGTATTGTCATAAAGAGTTTAATAATGATACATTTTCCTAGGAGCTCACTTGTTGAAGGCCACAGGGACTGAAAATGAATAAATTCAACAACCATGTCCCTGTCACTAACCAATATAGTCGAGATTAGTACGTAACTCTACATGGACGCTATTGACCAATAAACATTCACGTGGGCGTGGTCTGGCTCAAAAATGCATGTAAATCAGTTAAGGATATTCATATGGTAACACAATTTGGTACACATGTTGCAAACGCTGTCAAGACTCAACATGTGCAAGACAATTCATTCCGGCCACACGGTGGCAATTTAATGGGCACATATTTTTCTATCTTTTAATCTCTGAAATTTGGTTCACATGTTGCAAACGCTGTCAAGACTCAACATGTGCAAGACAATTCATTCCGGCCACACGGTGGCGATTTTGTCTCTTTTAATCTCTGAAATTTGGCACACATGCTCAGGTATATGAGTCTAGCTAACCCACGCGATATCTCAGACACCACTGGCCCGATGTAGACAAAACTTGGGTGAACGATGTGTCATGCTACAGAGATCCGTCAATTAACAAAATGACATTGATTGGCCCAAGGTGGTGCTGCATCATTCGTGGGTTACTACATGTTTACTGTTGCCTTTTTTAACTCTTATTATTATCTATCTACCTATCTACCATGTTTACTGTTGCCTTTTTTAACTCTTATTATTATCTATCTACCTTCGTGCACATATCAGCAGTTGAAGTCGGAAGTTTACATACACTGAGGTTGTAGTCATTAAAACTCATTTTTCAACCACTCCACACATTCATAGTTTTGGAAAGTCGGTGAGGACATCTACTTTGTGCATGACAGAAGTCATTTTTCCAACAATTGTTTACAGACAGATTATTTCACTTATAATTCACTGTATCACAATTCCAGTGGGTCAGAAGTTTACATACACTAAGTTGACTGTGCCTTTGAACAGCTTGGAATATTCCAGAAAATTATGTCATGGCTTTAGAAGCTTCTAATTTACAACATTTGAGTCAATTGGAGGTGTACTGTGGATGCATTTCAAGGCCTACTTTCAAACTCAGTGCCATTTTGCTTGACATCATGTGAAAATAAAAAGAAATCAGCCAAGACCTCAGAAATAAAATTGTAGATATCCACAAGTCTGGTTCATCCTTGGGAGCAATTTCCAAATGCCTGAAGGTACCAAATTCACCTGTACAAACAATAGCATGCAAGTATAAACACCATGGGACAATGCAGCCGTCATACTGCTCAGGAAGGAGACGTGATCTGTCTCCTAGATATGAACGTACTTTGGTGCGAAAAGTGAAAATCAATCCCAGAACAACAGCAAAGGACCTTTTGAAGATGCTGGAGGAAACAGGTACAAAAGTATCTATATCCAGAATAAAACGAGTCCTATATCGACACAACCTGAAAGGCCACTCAGCAAGGAAGAAGCCACTGCTCCAAAACCGCCATAAAAACTACGGTTTGCACTACGGTTTGCACTACGGTTTGCAACTGCACATGAGGACATATATGTTACTTTTTTGAGAAATGTCCTCTGGTCTGATGAACCAAAAAAAGAACTGCTTGATCATAATGACCATTATTATGTTTGGATAAAAAGGGGGAGGCTTGCAAGATGAAGAACACCATCCCAACCATGAAGCACGGGTGTAGCAGCATCATGTTGTGGGGGTGCTTTGCTGCAGGAGGGACTGGTGCACTTCACAAAATAGATGGCATCATGAGGGTGGAAAATGATGTGGATATATTGAAGCAACATCTTAAGACATCAGTCAGGAAGTTAAAGCTTGGTTCCAAATGGACAATGACTTACGGCTGACAAAATGGTTAAGGACAACAAGGTCAAGGTATTAGAGTGGCCATCACAAAGCCCTGACCTCAATCCTATAGAAGATTTGTGGGCAGAACTGAAAAAGCGTGTACGAGCAAGGAGGCCTACAAACCTGACTCAGTTACACCAGCTCTGTCAGGAGGAATGGACCAAAATTCACCTAACTTATTCTGGGAAGGCCTTCCAAAACGTTTGACCCAAGTTAAACTACCAAATACAAATTTAAAGGTTAAAGGCAATGCAACCAAATAGTAATTGAGTGAATGTAAACTTCTGACCCACTGAGAACGTGATGAAAGTAATAACAGCTGAAATAAATTATTCTCTCGACTATTATTCTGACATTTCACATTCTTAAAATAAAGTGGTGATCCTAACTGACCTAAGACAAGGAATTAAATGTCAGGAATTGTGAAAAACTTGAGTTTAAATGTATTTAGCCAAGGTATATGTGAACTTCCAACTTCAGCTGTACCTCAAATACCTCATACTCCTTCACGTTGATTTCATACGGGTACCTGTATATATATATATATACCTGTATATAGCTCTCTCTCTCTTGTGGAATGGACTGTGGATCTGTCTTCGTTTGTATGCTCTTCACATGCAATATCTCAGACAGCACTCGCCCAATTTTGACGAAAATGTGGGTGAATGCCATAGAGATCCGGCATTTACAAAATTATATTGATTGGTCCAAGACTTGTAGTATTTAACTGAAATGTGTCACGTAATAATATCATGATATCTCAATTGGCGCTGCATCATTCATGGGGGGCGACATGTTTACGGTTGCCCTGTTTAGTTTTGAGTCAGTACCACATAAACCTTAACAATAATAATAATGACTTTTCATTGACTTTGAGTTCAACTAACTAGAAGTATTTGAGTAAAAAATGCATTGGCGTTTACAGTGTGGGGTTGGCAGTGTACACAAGCTGGTGAAGAATTACAACAATCCTGAGTCTCTGTCTATGAGTGTCCTACAGGGGGCGTACATTAGGGAAGACGTGCAGGTGGAATGGACCCAGCTGTTTCTGTAGAAACTCCTGGCTGCGGGGCAGTGGAGGGGGCAGGGCAGAGGGTGACTCTCCCACACTTGACTGGCCATCTGACTCTGCATTCCCGTTCTCCTTCTTGGTTGCCTTGTCCACCTTAATCAATTGTATTTCATTAGAGTACGAATTCAAACAGTATAATGCTGTTCCACGACTCCATTGTAAAAACACTGTTTACCTTCTTGACCTTCCGTATGGAGGCGTACTCTGCCGTTACGGAGTCCTGGGGGGCCAGGGAGGGCAGGGCCGATCCGTTGGGCCCCTTCCCTCCTCTGCTGCTACCATTAACAGCTCCTCTGGCATTTCCCTGAGGGATACAGACACACAAACACGCAGTTGGAAGGTACTTCCATTGGGCCAATAAAAGAAAAGCAGAATAACAAAATGAACAGCTAACATTTTTACGGGTCGGCGGTCACAATATAAAGTCAATGATGACGCGATGTCAACACTTCTATTGCATTGCTTTCATAGCATAAATACGCACATTCCCATTCCTGTTTCTGTTCCCATTGAGGACATCGTCGGTGCGGGTCCCGTTGGGGCTCTGTGAGGTCCTCGGTGTTGCTGGGGTGTTGGCTGATGTGGGTGGGGGAGCTGGGGGCACCGTGTCAACCTCTCTAACCCCTACACTCTCATACAGCCCATTGTCAAAGCTGCGGACGGGTGAGTTCCGGGTCCCCACCTCAGTGTAGGTGTGGTCTCTGACCCCCTCTTCTCCTCCCCTCTGGATGTTTCCCTCCCCCTCGGGGCTGGTGGGGATCTGGGGGAGCTGGCGGACAAGGGGGGGGCGGAGGTCAGAGGTGGAGCGATGGCTGTGGAGGAGGAGAAGGTCCATACTGGCAGGACGGTTCTTACCCCCACCTTGACAGAGAGGAGGGAGACTTTTATCATCAGGACATTGTTACATGGTTTCCATTTCACCAATGTACCGGTTGTTTTCTAGTTGTTGGCAGTCTATTGGTATTGTTACTCACTGTTGCCGTTGCGGGGCAAGCGGTTGATCTCATGCAGCCTAGTGTCAGATTTACTGATGGAGCTGTTCTTGGGCTGATGGAGAGCACCCTATACAGAGAGCATATATACTGCTCAGTCTGATGTACAGTCACTGGGTGGTGCTGAACTCTGAGGAAAAAGGCTTCCAAAAGCGTTCTTCGGCTGACCCCATAGGAGAACCCAGTTTGTTTCCCGGGTAGAACCCTTTTTGGTTCCAGGTAGAACCCTTCAAATCAAATTGTATTGGTCAGATACACATGTTTAGCAGATGTTATTGCGGGTGTAGCGAAATGCTTGTAAGGGCCTCTATAGAAAGGGTTCTACATGGAACCAAAAAGAGTTCTTCAAGGGTTATCCTACAGGGACAGCCAAAGAACCCTTTTAGGGTTTAGATAGCACCGTTTTTTGTAAGAGTGTCGATATGTTTGACATTTCTGCTGCTATAAATGAGGGGATAATATAGTAGATGTATGCCCAGGTGGTGGAATGAGTTCTCAGTGTCTTGTTCAAGGTAGTACTAGGTAATTTATTGGATGGGCCAAAACAAATGACGGTAAAGGGATGATAAAGAATAACAGATGTATAAAGGCTAATATAAATAAGTCACCAGGTCTGCTGAGGAGTCCTTCTCTCCATTGGCCGGAGGATGCTTGGTCTTGTTTTTCCTGAGGACACATGAAGGAGCAGTTATTATTAACTATGTCGCTGTTGAGTTTCACTCAAGAGAGAAGTAAATATTCCTCCATGGTTGCGAACATTTCCACACGTCACTAGGGGCCCCTTGGGAACGTTGTATCCATGGGGGACTGTTGATAGGGCGAGCCGTGTGATGCAGGTGTGCTGAAGACAGCAGTAGGTGACTTTAGGTGAAACAGATCTCAATACTCATGTGTGGCTTCCTCTCCTCATCTCCTGCTCTAGACCTGCACCGATCTGATCTCAATACTCATATGTAGCTTCCTCTCCTCATCTCCTGCTCTAGACCTGCACCAATCTGATCTCAATACTCATATGTGGCTTCCTCTCCTCATCTCCTGCTCTAGACCTGCACCGATCTGATCTCAATACTCATATGTAGCTTCCTCTCCTCATCTCCTGCTCTAGACCTGCACC